>NC_045511.1:40895681-40980681 GCF_009650955.1 Corvus moneduloides
TTTTTAAATAACCTTAATACTTAAATTAATTACCTAATTTTTAACTATACTCTGTAGTTAAATAACTATATTGCACTTTCATTTAAAGGTAACCTTGAATGAATTTTTCATGAAGGGAAACACTGATACAGAAAGATTTGCTTACCACAGTGAGCAAACTTGAGTGACAACACACAGCTCTCATGAAGATGCAGCTGATACTTGTCTGGCTTAGTGACATGCAGCACCTCAACATTGCTGTTCTCCATTCCTACTGCCAACCACTCACCAGTTGGACAATAGCCCAGTGAGAAGATCTGTAATTAGCACAGCACATGCTTCAATCAGTAAAAGAATGAGCTTGAGATATTCAAAACTGACCCTTGCTACACTGTTAACACTATGCAAACTCGTATTTTTGGTCTACTGCAGTTTTAAAAACATGATAATCCAATTACTACAGTAATCAAGATAAATTAGTTCATGCAAACACAGCTGCAAAACTATGCTATTAAATGTTATCAAAACTGCAATAGTGAAGTACTGAAGCTAATGTCCAAGCATATCTGACAGCATTAAAAATATTTTCACAAAATATTTTTGAACTTGAGTCTACAGAAATGGGAACAGATTGCAGAGAGGAACATTTTAATCTGGCACTTGTTTTATAAAACAGATTCTCCGTTACTCTCATGGGAGAGGTACTAATCTGTCAAATAGTCATAATCCAGAAAGACATTTAGCTGCCACAAAAGAAAAAAAAAAAGAGCATGGAGTATGAGACTAAGTGAAAAATTCTGTGGAGTTCTCTTTGAGCCTGCTTTTTTGCTTCTAAAGGAGAAAAAAATTTTAAAAAGTACTTGTTTGTTTTAAAAAACCATGAGAAAATTTTGTTAACATGCCGAAGGTTCTGAGACTGAACCTGTGATGTGAAGTCATGTTGCTGTAGCTGTCTCCCTTCTCTGAGATCCCAGGATCTGACTGTATTGTCCAGGCCTCCTGTCCATAGTTTGGTGCCATCATTAGAAATATCAATACAGCTTGCTCCATCTGTGTGGCCCTGGAATTGCCTGAAAGTATTGAAAGAAGATCAGCACATTCTGAGCAAAAATACAAAATACCTTCTTTCTCTTTCAGTCCCTGAGTTATAACTGAGATTCCAACAGCAATCCCAGACTAATATAAACTCTGGGACAATCATATGAGTTTTGTGATGAGTTGATGATGCAATCAGGCCAGACAGCCAAGTGCTAATTTGATTTCAAAAAGAACACTTTAAGAATCAGGTACTCCGGAAATCTTTGCTGCTGGCTGTGTGATACCCACTACTCAACTTGAAATACTCATTCCCCCCAGAAGACTGTAGCATGATCAGCAAAATCACCTTAGTTTAAGAAAAATGCACAGGTCACTGAAGTTCAAAAAAAAAAGAGCAGTCTAAATGAGAACATCAGGAGGGCTTGACTTTGCATGCCACACTGGTATTACATATAACAACATACACATGGTGTAGTGCACAGAGAAGCTCTGTGTGACCAGCGCTTAACCTACTGTATATCAGTGTTGAGCAGCAACCCATACTCCTAAGAGGCTAAGTCTGCAATGCAGTGATTTACACATATCATTACCCAAGACATATTTGCTGGACCTCTGATTAAAGAGATTAGAGTGAGAGCAGCGTATTGCATGGAAACAAAGAAAACCATCTGTTCAAGGAATCTACTGCAGTATTGACATTAGCTGATATTTAGGGAATTATAGTTATGGGCTGCTCAAAAGGCCTGGAACTATGAAACTCTCAAAACCTATAAATAATCATATATACTTCTGTCAAGGTATTACCATGGCTATGCTGAACAACAAAATATTGGAAGCATCTATGCATGGAGAAAATAGACTATATATGCAAAACTGCATTTAGGGCTGTGCCTAAATAATTCTTCACAACCTGATGATCCAGTGTGGTCGACCTACCTTACTAAAGTCTGGTTATGCAGATCCCACACTGCAATGTTGCCATCGCTACAGCAAGAGAAGCAGACCTTGGAATCAGGGCTGATAGCTAGGGCATAGCACGCTGGAGCAGAAGATGTCAGCTCTGCTTTGATGCGAGGAGTTGGAGCTGCCAGGTCCCAAATGGATAATGTGCTGGCTTCCCCACCAACAATCAGGGTGCGGCCGTCAGGGAGCAATCTGCAGGAACGGATGTAGTTGTCTCTGTTCTGTGGAGACAGAAGCCATCAAGAGATTACTCATGAGGAAAGAAAACAGCATTAACATGAGAGCAGAAATCCATAAAAGTATTGTATTCCCTCCTGGTTTTAATGAGCCATTTATACTTATGACAATGATAAAGTGTATTAATGCCAGAAAATTACATGACATTAGGGAAGTACTTCAACTTGATCTACAAAATTCAGTAGTGAGAGATATTTAATCTTAATTAGCATCAAAATGCAAAGACCTGAATCCAGCCCAAAACAATTCAAGATAGCTGAATTTGACAGCTGGTGTAGAAAGTTGTATTTTCATACTCTGTTTATTTCAGCACATTAACCTCTCGGCATGGGGGAGTACCAAATTCCCTGCACACTTTCCCCCTTCCCATTCCAGTGAGACTTGCTGCCACTATCTAGGAGATGTCAGAGGAAAATATTTGGGCAATTTTCCTCATTTGTGTAGCAACTTGTGTAGCAATTCATTATAAGTCTACATGTGCTGCACATTTCTCATTTTACTGCCTCTGTAACAAGCAGCAACATCTTACCAAGAACTGGTAAATGACAAGAGAAAAGCTGCTAACAATAGTTCATCTTGTTAGCACATTCAAATAATTTGTGAATAACACTCAGGGATATTTTTAATTGGCCACATTAAGACAGGTCAATGCATTCATACACATACAGAGACACAAAGTAAGTGACACAATCCCCAAATTTTCTCAGAGAGTACAGCTGCAAGACAGCAATTTTTAGCATGATCAGATATCAAAAAGCTTTAAGATTGCCAGAAAATGTCGAAGTTTATAAACAATATTTGCTGTGCTGTCTTTGATCTTTCCTCCTACCATACTTTTAGAATATTAAAAATGTTTTGATTCATTGTGGGGGAAAAAACCCACAAGTATGGTGAGGAACATACTTCAACCTCAGCTCTAACAGAAACAACAAAATTACAAAGGCAATACCAACCTGTGATATCACAACAGAAACCAAATACCCACTGCCCTTTACACCTTGGTGGTATGACCACAATCTTAACACAACCTCTTATCTTCTTTCAGTGCTGTATGCTGCTGTATGTATGCACCTACCAGGCAGTCCAGCTGAGACACAGGGCTCTTGTTGCCAGGGTGGCTGATGTCCCAGACCTTGACACACCCCTTCCCACCCGTGTACACGTGTCTCGTGGGATTGCTGATGGTAACTGCACACACAACTTCCCCGTGGTTCAGAGTGTTGATCTGACGGGCGTGGCGAGGGATTCCTGGACCGATGAGGGCATCAGGAGGGAAAGGAACTGGCTGCATCTGACCATCTGCACTTACATGAAATGAGTATGCTCTGAGGGGAAAAAAAATTGTAGGGGGTGATTTAAAGAATTTTGCTTCAAGCCTGTTTAGGAAAATAGAATCAAAGATGTGTTTCCACTGCAGGCATTCAGGCTGTGCCCTCAGCTCAATTTTTTCACAGTTATTTCACAGAATATTCTGAGCTCAAAGGGACCCACAAGGATCATCGAGTCTGACCCTTAAGTGAATGGCCGTATGGGGACTGAACACATGACCTTGGTGTTATTAGCACCACGCTCTACTCAGCTGGGCTCATATCAGGTATTTTAATCACGCAAGGAAGAAATACTTATTTAACTATAGCATGGCCTTCAAAGCACAAACTTAGGTGCTCAGCTTTTAATGTGAAAAGTCAAACACCAATCAAATGAGCTTTTACAACTCACATTACAATGATTTCTGGCATGAGTGAGGCTATATGACACCACTCAGTTTTGGATGGGGATATCACTGCAAGCAGAGAAGGGAAGGAAGGTTGGGTCAGAGCCCCCTGGAAGACAGAAATAGTTGGCTGGCTGCTACCAGAGCACGGTGGGTAGCTGCATGCCAGGGGACATCTGGCTGCTCACTTTACTGACTCTTATGTGGCAGTTTCAGCTGAACTACTGCCAATCTGTCCCGAATGTACTGTGGGTCCTGGGCCCCTTGGGCAAAACTTCTCAGCACTGTACCTAAGGGTGCAGTGAAACCTCCACCAAGGAGTTAAGTCCTCAAGGCACAGTTGCTGACAGCTGACATGACAGACCAGCAAAAATGCATTGCAACAGATTTTTTTTTTGTTTTGTGGGTTGTTTTGGGTTTGTGGTTTTTTTGGGTTTTTTTTGTGGACCCAATACAACTGCTATGGATCTCAATTTCTCTTGCCAAAATCAGGCCTCTCACTGAGAAAGAATGTGTTGTGTGATTGCCACTTATGCCACCTGTGAATAACCTATCAACAGATTTATCTCAAAGTATTTTCCAGGGAGAGCAGTTAGGTTCTGAAATTGCCTTGTTCTGAGATGCTACCTGATACACTACATCTACTACAAGAACACGAAATTTGTAAGAGGGTTCACCTATATATATCAAGGTATGCTTAATGGAAGGCTTTCATTTCCTTAGACCTAAAAAATCATCATAATGCTTGTGAAAAATCCATTGTCACAATGGTGGGATGAGAAGAGCTCACAAAGAAGTTGTTTTACGAGAATACTTGGTAAGTTCACTTCCTTAATTGATGCTTCGAAGTGACTAAAGAAGGCAGTATTCACAATTAAACTACTGAATTTGTCATTTAAGATTCATAGTACATTAATACTAGATCAATAATTTTCAGTAGGACAAAATGCATTAGCTATCTTTCCTATTTATAGACCATACAATACTCAAGAGTTTGATACAATACCAAAGCGAGAAGAAAGTTACTAGGGGCCAGATCCCTAATGTACCATATGCTGCCCACTCTGTTTCAGGACACTTAACAGTGCAGAGAATTCACACAAATTTCCCTCTAAGGTAAAAAAGAAGTAAATGAGAAAATAACAATCCTGGAAGATGTGACAACTATCACACTCAAAACAAAAGTCAATACAATCATGCTAAAAGAACCACAGATTTTAAGTTTCAGGCCCACTGGTAGACAAATGGCAGTTACATTTAAATGTTTAAAATAGACATCAACACAGCAACAACATTTAAAAATCTTGGAGACGTACCAGAATTGAACGGATTTGATTTCAGTTTGCCTCATGTTTTATTCCTCTCAATTTTAACAGAACTGAGATGCAAGCAGGGAGGTCTCTGAACCCTGGCAATTGCCATTTCTCTCACCACAACAAGCAAAGCCTAGTAGATCTAGTGACACTTCTTTCCAGGTGACTGACTCCATCAGGGATGAACTTAAATCCAGTGAGCATTTGAACATTACATCAAGACATTTCCATTGTATGTAACGGGTGAAGATCTGTGCCTCACAGAATTTTTCATGCAAACAGCTGGTCTGCAAGCTGCTGTACATCGATTTCCATACCTGCCTTATGTATTCACCTAACAGGATGGCACAACTAGCAGAAAAGTAAATCAAGGTGGTTACCAGTGTGTGACGCCTGAGAGATCTGGACCTGGTTCATGATTTGTGTGATGCGGGCACTAGGCCTGATCACTTGTCACCATACACTGTTAATCCTATGTGTCTGCAAGCTCACTGGCAGGTAAGTGTATGCATTTATTCACACAAATCCAAGTGTGTGCCTAACCTCAACCACTCCTACAGAAGCATGTTCACACATAAAAGAGCTTGAGAAGGATTGGCAAAAACATTGCTTGACCGTCAAACTCTCCAGTACAAACTGGTCTCCCAGAAGTGTCACAAGGAAGTGGAACTGAATGAACCTTACAGAAAATCTGGATCAATATGGTTTGTGTATCTGCTTTAGTTTTTCTCCTCTCTACCTCAAGAGGAATGTGAGCACAAGGTTCTTTGTCTGTAATTCTTCCTCCAAGGATCAAAAAGCCTGGTAAAGCAGGTCACATTATACGGGTCAGTTCCATCAAGGATGAATCTGAATATTACCATAAAATAATTCTTTCCAGTATTTTCAATCAAACAAAACATTTCAGTGTTCCTTTTTCTGCACACAGCTGCTAAGCTTGCAAGTAATTGCAAGGCTTTTGTGAACAAAGAAATAATTTTTTTAAACTGAAAAGCAGAGTACAGTAGAGATGGAAAGCTGAGATCCCATTCCAGTTTGCATTTCCATAAACAACCAATCAGTCAGATTTGAAGTTCATCTCCCTTTTCCATTTATTTCTGTCTCCTTTACTTTGTATCACCCAGTCCATGTCGACTGCTATTAATCTTCAAAACAAATTTACAAATGCAACTTTTAAGATTACACAGTGATTCTCCCGCTCTTGCTGAATAGCTATACTTATTTCTATTCACACAATAGTTTTCAGTAGCTAAGGGGAATTCCAACCAGCAAGGGAACACGACTTCCAACAGATGATTGACTTTTAAAGCTGAATGTTTGATACTCACGGTTTTCCTCCTGGGATGCCTGTGAGATTAGGAGGGATGCCTGGGACTCGCATGTGATGATGTGGATCAAAACCAACCTATAGTTTTCCCCAAGCAAAACAAAAAGGTGTATTAAAGTAAGAGTTAGGCAAAGGAAGACTGTTTAATTCATGTTCTCCATAGCATACTCCCCAAACCACAAAGTGAGTGAACTAGAGTTAACCCCACAGGTCTTATACTTAATATATAACAGCTCTCAAAACTAAATGCACTAACGGCAAACACTTACCACTGGAGATCGCCCATAAGCTGCTGCTGCTGCTGCTGCTGCAGCTGCTGCGCTCATTTGTGGGGAAATATTGTGGAGACCAGCATAGGCAGCTCCAGGGCTGGTCAGCTCCCCATTCATACCAGCATGTGGCACGATACCAAATGGAGTAGGGTAAGGACACGGTACTGCCATAGGTGTCCTTAAACCTGAAGCTATAAGAAGAGAGGGGAAAGTGAGAAGTCACAAAGGCATTCTAGAGTCATCAGATGAAATATGAGTTTGGAAAACTGCAAAAAAAACCACAAATAACCAAAACTACCAGCCAGCCAGCCAAGGAAAGCCACACAACACTCTATTACAGTGCTGAAGAACCACCTCAGTACCCAGTTTAAGCAACTGTAACATACTGACTTGTCATCAGATTTAAAGGGAGCCTGAGAAGGGACAAATGGTCACTGTTTCACACCACTGAAATATATGGACACTAACCTATCGGGTCCACACCTGGGGGTTTGCCGGGCACTGGCCTCAGTCCGGGAGTGGAGTTGCTGCCTGGAGTTGGGGCATCAGTCCGTGGAGTTGGGGTGTTTGATTTAGACACAGGAGTGGTAGATTTCTCATTCTAATCACCAAGAAGGAAAAAGGAAGACAGTTTGTAAATTATTTTACCTTTATAGCTAGTGGTCAGTGATTAATGATATTAGTGATATTTAGCTTCCGGGTTTGGGTTTCGACACTCCCTGGTAATGAAGAGAAGATGCAAAGACATGGAAAAAGATAGAATGGCTTTGGTAATTACCCAAATTCAAAGCTTTTCTCATCAGGAGCATCTGTATGATTCAGAATGAGGTAAATGACTGAAAATCATTGCCATCTGACAATTGACGGCACCATGTGAAATCCATCAGTGGTCTCACTATGCTCATGGACGTGCTCCCACTATGATTATGATTTTCTGTGGGGGATGGACAAGAGCAGAAAAAAAGTCCCTGAACTGACCAACTATTCAAACCCAAGTGTGGTGCTAGCAACACAGGATGGAGACAGTGATGGGTATAAAGTCAGAAACTGTGAAGTGCTGCCCTTGTGACAGGCTTGTTCATCAGACACACCACTGACTCCCAGGTCTGAACCTGTCATTCCATCACCTTTCCTGAGCACCACAATCACTTAAAGCTTTCTTTTTATTTATTTTATTTCTTTAAATAATTGCATATCCTGTCCTGTGAAGAACTAAGAGGGGAATTACTGTGTAGCTAAGGCAGGTGATTAACTGTGGTCACAAACAGGAAAGGAAAGAACAACCCTTGCAGGCAGCTCTTTTCTTTTGCATTATGATTTGCGATGCAAGTCAAGGAAGGCTCTTGTAAATGACAGATTACTTTTTAGATAGAAAATAAAAATTATTGTTGTTGTATATAGCCTGGTAATTCAAACAAAGCTAACAACCAAATCACATCCAAGCAGGGAACTGAATTTGCTATAAACCACAGCACAGGAAAACAGCTCAAGAAACCGCTGTGTACTTTTATTTATTCTCAGAATAACAGTTCTTCATATGGGGGAGGAAAAGAATATCTCTCAGAACACCACATCTATCATCTACCCACACCACCAGTGAAAATAACCTCTTCATATCCCAAAAAAAGACTGTGGACTTTCTATTATTTTATTAGGCTCCCTTGAAACGATAAATTAAACTAATATTAAATTGATGCTTCACAGTGCTTTATTGACAGCTGTGGAAATACAAATTGTGTCCAGACAGAAATCTGGTAAGCATGTATTTCAGCATATGATCAGGGGTCAGAAGCATTTTGAAGCACTTACAAGGCTAAGTTCTTTGGATTTGGAGGAAGGAGTACTGCTAGAGGATGCAATAGATGCCGGACTAATTGGTGCATCTTTTTTCAGCAGTCGAGTCTTGTCCAAGCCATTTTCCCGTGGAGAGTGTGCTGGGCTCCCACGGGGAGAAGAAGGATCCTAAATATCAGGAATATGAGTTAGCATAAAAACTTCATACTAGCCACTAGTTCTTGTCTCGAGCAGTCCTCAAATTGGAATGAAGATCTGTCAGAGGAAGTGACATAATCCTTCCATTCTTAATTGATTTAGCTCATACAATTGTAAAATTGAGAGGCATAATGAAGGACAATTTTTTTTTAAAAAAAGTCTTAAAATTTGATGCCACTAGCCATGAAAAATAATGCCAAAAATCTATGGATATAGAAACAGGCAAGTAAATATCTTTTTTCAAGTGACCGATTGAAAAGATTTGATGCATTTGGCAGATCTGGTAAGGTTCACACACGAAGTCATGGCCAGAGTGAAAGAAAAGACAGACACTGTTACAAGCTGCATCCCCTCTGTTGCGCTGGGCTGGCTTCAAATATCTCAAGAGAACTTTTTGTTCACAGGGGAAACAAGAAGTACTTTGTAGAAGTGTTACAGATCTGATTTGTATTCTAAAGAAAGAGGATCTGACTGGATTCCCTGAGGCATTTCAAGTTCCTTTATGAAGGCAAATGCCATAATCCTTTTCATAAAACCAATATGCACAGAAACCACTGAAGGTACCCTCACCACCATTTCTATAAGGTAGGAAAACCACCGTTGTGTATACCTCATTGGAAACATCAACTACCAAGTTGTCATCGCTCTTTTCACCATCGCTGTCCTGTAATGACAAATCACAATGTGTTAAAAATATTTTATTTCATATCCCAATGTCTCTTAGTAAGTATGAAAACACAGGACGGCTGCTCACAAATCTGAAATGTACCATTCGCTTTTACCAAGCTTTATGTGGTAACACAATTAAAGTCTTTTGGTCACCTATAGGGCTTCTGCTTAGCAGGTTGCCACAAATAAAGCATTCTTCCCAGTTTTCACATTGGTGGAGAAGGACACGGGCTCAAAATCTTCACCGAAAGTGGCACTGCACTATGAAGTCAAGCTAGACTTCACTAACAAGTCCCAGCCTAACTAAAGCTCAGCACTATTGTCATACAACTACCAGGTGCTTTGTATTTATATTGTTAAAAAGAGTATCAGTTGTATGCACCAAAACATTTCATCCAGCAGAGACATTAGAGGTACGCAGCAAGAACCACTTAAAACTTGATCCTCAATTTTAAAATTAGTTATGCAGCAGGAATCTGGTGGAATTACAGAGGAACACTGAAGTTCAACAATACACAATGCAGACAATCTACTCACGTAACGAGCTGCTATTTCCTTCTCTTCTGTTTTCTGTTTTTTACTATCTGAAGAGTAATCTGTTGAATTTCTGTGCTTTTCTGCTGTTCTGAAACTGGCTGAGGGAGATACAGAAGAGCTCTGTAGTGCAAAAAGAGAAGAAAACATCATCAGGCCCTAATTTACAACAGTGGTTCATTTGTCACTGCCCCTCAATACATCTTATGCTGATAGCATGATCTGGAGCTGTTCTCACAGATAGCACATTGGGTTTTAACCGATGACAGCTACCCAGCAAGGTGTCTTGTATTAAAAACTGCACTATGTATTGCAAGGGACAGAAACAGATGATCAGCTGACAGATCATAGTGGCTATCTGCACTGCCAATGGGATGAATTTTATGAATACTGTGCATTGGTCTTGTTTTGGTTTGTTTCCTCTACAAACACGCAGGGTTAAATCAACAGTCCCAGAAGAGGGGCGTATATGTTTGCACATGTGTGTGTGTTTGCCTGTGTAAATCAAAAAGAACAAAGAGGCTCAAGGGAAGTCACACTTCAGCAAATATTTGAATGAAGATTTCTACCAAAGAAAGAAGCAAGCTTCTGAACAGTTTCAAAGCAGGCAAAAACAGGAGAAAACACCTAAACACATTTTATTTTTATGCCTTTTACAACTACAGGCTATGCCTGCAGCAGACAGAAACAAAACACAGACTGGCTCAGTGATTCTCTTGCCATTCTACAGTTCTCACCTAGTAATGAGTGCTAAAGAGCACACATATGGACAGGAGAGAAAGGAAGATAACGTGTACTTTATGCACTATCATCCAACAATTCCACGCTACTCCTTTAAACAAGGCAGGCAACATTTATCAAATTCTACCATATCTCCAAAGCTTTGTGGAGCCTGTATGTTGGTACACAAAAAAGGAAGCAATGAAAGATGCAAAGTTCCCTCTGGGACCGATTTTAGTAGCAGCAGCAGCTTTTGGCCCTAGTTCAAGAAAGCATTTAAGCTTGCACTAAACTTTATCTCACACTGAAGTCAGTGGGTGAATGTACATAAGTAAGGATGTTTTCAGGCTTTTTGCAGAATTGGAAATAACAGCAATGGAGATGAAAATAATTGTCAGTTGAAATCCTGCTGACTGTTGCCATCTCTGTCCTCCTTTTTTACTGGGGTGGTGAGGAACAACCAAAGAAGTCCTGACTGATAGATTTTAGATCCTCCCATTCATCCAGAAACACTGGTTTTGGTTTTTTTCCTCCATTCATGATGGACAGCTGCTGTTCCACATAAAACTGTACAACATAGCAATTTGGTTTTGGGGTTTTCAGTGCAGCTATTAACATGAATACAAACCAAGAAATTAGCATTTACATTGAGCAACTTCTGTTCCATCACTACTACAGAATTTATTCTTTTCCTTATTATATCACAAGCTTCTGGTAAGGATTAAGAACACTTAACCACAGAAATTAAGCTGTGGTTATTGTCCAAGTCACATGAGAAAATATTGCTTCCCTACTGGGACACAGGTCCTCCTCTTCACTTTGCTAAAATTTCCAGTTCTTGAGAACAGCAGCTCAGATTAATGAGTGGTAGAATTTGCAAAAATCTTCCATATTTTTGATTGGTAATTGTTAATTACCCTCTAAGAACATTGAGTGGAAATAAAAATTTTAGAACAAAGATAGTGTTGAAGGCACAGCCTGTGCCTTTCCCATACTGTGCAAATACATCTTAAAATACTAATTTAGTTTTAAAGCAGATCATTAATCAACGATTATAGCAAATAACACAAACTAAAAAAGTTATTTTTTGCTCTGAAGCAACAACACATGTTAAAACATTTGGAGATAGCACTGCCAGGGTACAGAAGCCCTTAAAATAAAGGCCAAGTAGAAACACAACATTAAAACATCAATGATGACTTGAAAAATGTATTTGTTTACTGCAATGATATAGCATAGCCTTTTGCAAAAGATTTTAATACTATGCTCCTATTACATTTATATTCATTTACAATTTGGAAGGCAGTAGCTTGTAATGTGAATTCAATTCATTATTTCTCAACTTCACCCTACAGAAAGCAAATTACTTTAAAACGAAGAAAAATAATCACCAATAAAATACAATTAAAGTGGTGTCTAAAGAATTAAACTACTGCACTTACTTAAATAGAAATATTTATTTTCATAAATTTGAAACCATATAGTTCCATTTTTCACAATCTGGTTAGCTATGTGCTATAGATACCATTTTAATCTTTGATTTCACTACTTAATAAAGTAATAAATTGAAGTTGCCTACTAGAAAGATAAAGTAGCTAATTATCACCAGCACATTAAAGGATGAGCACCACATTGGGCATTGGGGCAATGCATGCTGCTTAATGGTTTTATTGCTTGATGGATCTGACCTTAAACCAATATGGAAAGATCTTCCTGCAGTATTCTCACCTGACATTAGCAGAAAAAATGGAGACAACTCACCTACTGACAGCAGGCAGAATCTCACTCCCCAGTCTGAAATTAGGCCAGTATACTAGGACTGACATTATTTTGCCTCCCGAGTCAATTACTACGGAGTTAATCTAAACATTCCCACTTTTAACTGTCACCCCCTTTTCCTTGCATGAAGCCAGCCTACCAATACCCCTGCAGTATACCTTCTCTTCCCTTCAACATGAAATGCACCTGCCACATAAAGACTTCATGCGATCTCTGGTACTTTTGCTGACAGATCTGAATTTATCTCTTATGCTAAGTAATAAAGATATGTCACATACATAGACAATGAGCTATGGTCTAGCTCTTCCTACAGACCTAATGCCTGCTATGTTCACTGTGTGAGGGACAACACTGTAATGCATACTGAGTTCCTTCCACTGTTTGTAACAGCTTTTCAGTCTATAAGCACTGGTAAGGACCTACCTTCATTGAGAAATACTGGGATGTAACAATGTCCTCCTGGCTTCCACTGACATCAGATTCCTGCAAATAATCCTGTACCCACCCACATGTTGGTTCCTGTGAAAGCCTACAAACTCCAAGAGAGGTCCTTACATTTGTAGACTGTGGAAGAAAACCCCATCAAAATCACTGTTTAGCTGACAGACTCTGCCCTGTTCCTTGATTAAAATATCAGTGCTCTCCTAACAGCTGCCTTTAAGAAGCTGGAATAAGACAGTTACTTAGAGAAATTAAGTGATTCAGCACTATGACTTGGCAGGCTGTAACTTAATGGGCCAGAGTCCTTGTTTTAGTAACTATTAAAATTTATAGAGAATTAAAGTCTTTTTACACTGCTGTTTTCTTCAATAAAATGCATTAATCTACTAGAAGAGTAGCATTATCCCACTAAACAACGCTGAGTCTGCTCACATGTAATAATTAGATCAGAGATAGGAAAAAATATTCTTTGGTGAAAGTAGGTTACATTTAGTTTGTGTTTGAGCAAAACATACCAGTTTTTCATTTTTGGCTTTGGTAGAACATTTTTATTCATGGTAAATACACCACAAAATGCTGACAAAAAACAATGAACATACACATTTATAGAAAGGCTGAGCACGTCACCATGTTCACATAATATGCTTAAGAAGTGGAACAGTGTCTTTCTAGTGCTGGACCCATAGTATTTTTTGCACTAGGCTACAGAGCATAGCATGCTATGAATTCGGTCTCTGTTTTGGGCAGTGCTGAGCACAATGCTAACTGAAATGATCTCCCACCAGAAGGACCATGCTGTTTTCTCTCCAGCACCATCAGGGTGCTGCTCCAGGTGAAGTATCAGTGCCATACAGGTGCAAATTAAACCAGTATCAAGAGAGCCCCGCAAGCCTCCTATGCAGCCATAAAATTCTCACCAGCATACTCACTGTCTATTTGAGATAATTAATAGTTCAAATTGCTAGGGAAAAAAAAATTCACTGTTTTACCCCCAGCTTCTACTGAAATTTAGCTACATCAACACAGATAGCTCACACTGTAATGCAGCAGAAATCAGTGTGGAAATCATAAATCAGATTGTACAGCTATCCAACTGCAAGCCCCAACTCCCCATATGCTGGCTTCTCCAGATGAAGACCTGGCCTGAGCACACTAAGTGATAATTAAATGAAATCAGTGTTAAAAGTAATGACTAGAGACGACAAGATGAAAAGCCTTCCTACACGTTAAAGCTGGTAACTCTTTAAAGCATTCATGAGTATGACCATTCCCCAGTGTACCCTTACTACTATGCCAAAATGATGTATTTGGAGTGAAATAATTAAAACAATAATTTCCAACAAAGTGGGAATTACAAGATAATTGACCATACTGAAGTATTAAGCAAACTGCAGTAAAAGCCAAGGATGCTCAACGCTAAGGTCAATTACAGTATAATTATCTGAATGACATTACTGCTGTTATAAAGACTGTTGAAAGTATAAAAGAAATTATAAAAATGGATACAATATGCATTGCAGGGAAACGACCAGGCAGTAATGCTGCTTTGTTGGCTGATGCCAATGTTACAGATGGAAGTCCCAGCACCAGAGCTTGGCCTCAGGCACTGCCCTAGGTTTGGGCTGGGAGTGCTAAGCTGCCTAAGATAACATTGTATGCCTAAATCAGAAGCAGAGAGAAAAAAGGAGAGGAGAGGAGAGGAGAGGAGAGGAGAGAGAGGAGAGAGGAGAGAGGAGAGAGGAGAGAGGAGAGAGGAGAGAGGAGAGAGGAGAGAGGAGAGGAATTAGGGTTAAGACTTCTAACATCCTAAGGGTGAGATGAAGACTGCTCTTGTCAGTTGCAAATGGCATGAGGTGGGAGGTGTTCCACCAGAGAGGTGAAAGGCCAGGGTGGAAGAAAAAGAGGCAGTCCAATACAGCCCAAAGACCATGTGCTCAGGGAGGAAACTGCAACCAAGGGCTCCCACAAACCAAGCCTAAGGGCTCTAAGGTAACACCGATCTATCTGTTTAAAGAATTAATTAATTTACATACATCTATATACACAGGTACATTACTTTGATTAAACTCAGGAAGATGGTGTGAAATGCTGTGGGTTGATCTACAGATACCATAATGGAATATTTGCATAGTGACTCTGCCTCCTGAAGTTACCCACACTTACACAGCCTTTTTGTTGCTAGCACTGTTATTATTACTATTATTAAATTACTACTATTGTTATTACTACATCCCAGTATCTGCACAGATGGACATGGATTTTGTCTTTGCTTTAATTTTTCAACACACACTCTTTGCAGCCCTTAGGCAAGCAGATTTTCTTCATCATGCCCTTACCTTTAGGTTTACACAGTGGGTCATGATCACACTGATACAGTCAGGCAGTACAACCCAGAGCCCAGCTCTTCCAAAATGGCTGATTAGGGAGAGGAGGCTAGTAGTCAACATTGATCCCACATTTATCACTCACTGGTCATGGTGGACTTATTTAATATTTTCATGTTCCCCTTTCCCAACTTGTTTCTCTACTTGCCCAAACTAAAAACTTCTACTCAGCCATACCATGATAATTTTTTTTGTCTTATTCACTGCCTTTTACCTATAGCTGCATTTTCAGATACCAGAAAAAGCCTCAGTAATTGTCAGTGAAAAATGCTACTAACCAGCTACGAAAGATACAGAACAAAGCTGGTTTAAGTATCACATGACCCAGTCTGAGCTAACTGCATTGAGTTTACTAATCAAGCGTGTGATAATTATTCTTAATACAAACTATGATTAAAATGCAAACTTTGAAGTTTTATATAGCATTTTTAACCACTAATTAACTTCACTAATTGCAAAATTAATGAAGTTAATTAGAGGATAAGAGTGCCATAAAAAAACATCAAAGTCTAGATGTGCAGTGCTGCCTGCAAGAGCAATGAGAAGGCCGTAAAAAAGCCCAGAATAAAGAGAATATGTAGGCTCAGCAGTCTTCAAAACCCAAGTGTTCCTTCTTGTGTTACGTCAAGAGAAGTATACATACGTGTGTATATTATGTATACGTGTGTGTAACTTCATAAAAAATGCCCATGTAACTGTTTACACTTGTGATCTGCTTGCCATTGGTGGTACCACTGGAGTATTTAATCTGAGCTAATTAAAAGCATCAAAGTCTAGATGCTATGAAATGGGCGATAAAACGAAGCAATAAACTACTACGGTTGTACACATTAATTCCAGTTGTATTTCAACATATACTTATCAACTTGCTGGAAAAGCTGAGAGGGCCACACAGCAACAGCTGAAGATACCCAGTAATTTTAATGTCTAATCCTACCAGCATGTGATGATGCTTCTCTGGCCCTTCCTGGTATACAGGTGCATGTTGATGACAGGAAAAGTAGATGTTTAAAGCAATGCTGAAGATTGGTGGCTAGTCTTTTGCAGATGGATTTTTGCAATAAATCCTTTAAAATACAGCTTCTCCACTAATCACAGGCTGAAGGACATAACACACGTAAGGCCTAATCACTACTGGCACTGTGAGGGTCAAAGGATGGGGAGAACTAATGCAGCCTTAGGACAAGCAGTGCAGCAGTAGAAGAACACAGCTGAAAGTGAAAAAAGGAAGGCCAGGCTTAGGTTAAAGTATAGCCTAGCACAGGCACATGAAGATAGAGAAATCAAATGTCCCAAGAGTAACAAGCACCCTTTGGTAAGCAAAACAGTTTGAACACAGGACCTGGTTTCAGAAAGGAACAGAAGAAAAAGAAACAGATGGGCAGGAAAAAGAGTTAAACATTTCTGATAGGTTTACAGAACCCTCAAAATTCATATATTACATTTACCAGGAAGTCTGTTCTCATCCACATTTCGCTACTTGTTAATATTGAATTTAATTGATGGCAAGACAACCTGGGCACTGTCGAACATCCTCCCCCGCTCGATCTACAGAGCACTTCACCTGATCTGTTCTCTCCATTCACCAGCCTGTGATTCTATCTCCTCCCTTGACCAGGCCTCAAAATAAGACTGCATGCTTCAGAACACAGTAGAGGAGGTAATTTGGATGGAGTGACAAGATTTGCAAGAAGGTGTTAAGGCACAAACTGCAACTGATGTAGACAATACTGTAGGTGAGCACCAGGGCATATGCAGGCTGCAAAGGACTATCAACCCTAATGATCCCATAAAGGGTAAGGGTTCCAACATCACAAGGTTGGGGATGCTACCAGAGGAAAACATCCTGCTGGCATTTTAGAAACTAAGTGTGAAAATCCGAGACAAACCTGCATGTTGGCCATGACAGACTGCAAGCCCCTAAATGTTACTTCAGCTAAAATCAGACTCACTTAAATGGAAGAGTCAAAGGTCATCAAGTTACACAAATTCAGAAGAATTCAGGGTAAATATCTTTGGAAACCTGAGGAACTGAGCAGTGCCAAGGAAATGTGAAACTACAGTCCTCCTCTCCTCAAATATTTATTTGGGGTTCCAGTTACTGATCTTTCATGCTATTTCCTTCAGCAGAGACCTGAAACAGTTTGAGCAGTTCTAACAAAATGCAAACATAGAGAAGAGAGGGTATTAGCAGTTAACTAGGGAGAAAGAGCAAGGGAAAGCATGTAATCACAGAGTAAGAGAAAAAGCTCAACTGGCTGGAGCATTCAAAACTGCAGTTCAATTGTGGGCTCACCACCATGAAAGAGAGAGAGCAGAATAGCCACCAGCCTGCATTGCATGTTTTGATTCACTGACATGCCATGAGGTAAGGGAAAGCAGCAGCGCTCCATGAGCGTTCTTCAAAAGCCAGTGATGAACATGCATAAAAAATTCCCAACAACCAACATATCTCCAGAATATTAACACTGTGCTTTCACAGCAACTGCATTTAAACAGAATACACAAGGATACTTGGTTAGTTTTCAGAATTCTAAAAAAACACTACAGAGGAAATGTTTTACAATAGCCATTAAGGGACTGTGTCAGTATGCTTTACACTCTCTTCCTGCAACAATCAGGAAAGCCCTCTCAAGAATAACTGGGTTTTGCTCAGAGTCCTCTTTTCAGACCAAGCACCATAGTAGAACTGTTATCCTTTCACTTTGCATAGTGATTAAAATGGACTGTAAGGCACAGAGCCAAGTTGAATGCAAACACTTTCCTGCAGCATCTCAAGGCACAAGGGTTATAAAAATCTCTTCAGTACTGGCAACAGAAGTTAGGAGGTAAAAAATATACACATCTACACCCCCTAGATTTTCCATGTTCAAGCAGCAATGATCAGGCTTTAAGTGTTGCCTTCTCCAGGGATATTTAAGTGGATTCAGTTTTCATGTGACAGGTCTTAACAACTTTCTCCTGGGATTTGCACTCCCTATGTATTCTCCATTTTGACCAGAAGGATCTAACCTAGTGCTAATGAGACTTTTTTTTTATTGCTTTAAAACCACAGAGATCACGTCTGAAGACAGTCCCACAAGACGCTCAATTTAGCTGCCTTCCATCAAGTACTGTGCCCCAGTATCCCGCATTTTCAGTTTTGGTTATATCTAACAAAGACTGTATTCATGGCAAAGGCATCAGTTTTGAGTTTTCACATTTCTGCTCCCTTCCAATCTATCCATATGTATCAACCCTCCAGGGAAAAACACTTTCATTTTCTTCCCTTCTGCTTGTTTGTCTCTAAAGGATTTTATAGTTGTTTTGCTGCAGAGATGACCTAGGAGATGATAAGAAGACAAAGCAAATTATTGTTTTAACTGAATAATTCAAGAATAGAGCTGATGATCTCTTTCTACATGTTCTGACTAGTTATCTCCCTTCTCCCTATTTTTAATCTTATTTGTTCCTGACTTGATCAGTAGAAAAGTGATGGGAAAAAAAGCAGCTTTCAAAATGCTACCATGATTACAAAAAGCCCCCTAAAATTCAATAGAAACACTCATTCCACATCCTAACTGCTTCTGTCAGCAGAAACACATACACATGTTTTTCTCAGGTATTAAGCAATAGACTAGCAATTTGGTCCTCTCCTCTCCATTAGATTTTGTGTGGCTTCTGAAGACTTGATTTATTTTATGTTTTTTCAGTACCCAACACAATTTAGGAAGCCACAGCCACTGGTAAGTGCCCACTGAAAACAGAATTCATTATCCAACCAAATCCTTAATTGGGCAGGTGAATAAAACATAACTGGGTGCTATTAAATGTTTGCAAATTCCAGGTCATGCTGATTCTGAAACAAAACATTCTCTCAGCCATCTCTTAAAAATATGTTCCGTAAAAAAAATCCTTGAGTGCTACTATTCTCCTCTCTGCCCAAATAATATCCTAGCCCATTATATCTGCCTCACTTCATCTACCCTCACTTATTTGTGTTCCCAAGACCCTTGTTCAGGAAATTATCTCATTTCCTATTCAGGAAAGCACTTGAGCAGATGCCAGATTTGAGGCACACACTTTGATCTTACGGAAGTCACAACCAGAAAAAGAAATCAGAGGAATGTACGTATGTGCTGAACTTTAGATGCCTACTGTGCACTACTCTGAATCTGGACCTCAGCCTGCTGCAAAAATAATGGTCCCCAGTTTCATTCTTCAAATTAAGGACTCTCCTAAGTGGAATGGATGGAGGAGTGGTGGGAACACAGACTCTGCAGTCAGCCTTAAAGCAGTTACATCAGTATATAATAGCACATCATAAGTACAACACCTACTTTGAAGACTGAAAAAATAAAACACATGGTCCTTTCTGCCAGATTTTTAGATGCATTACAACTCCTGAACATCGCAGAGCTTTGCCAAGAGAAGCAGCAGTAGCTTTTACTTCTCTGGGTCTTCCATTATTTATATTAGACAGGTTACGCTGTTAATGTTTTAAATACTAAAAGCACAATCAAATACTGACTTCAGGCTAGCTGGAAATGTTTTGATGTTAGCAATGAGTATCCAATACATTTTTAATTCAGGTTAGAGAAAAGAAACAGCAAAAATCTCTCTCTTGTACTCCCCCTGCACTCTGCCAAGTAGTTAAGTGTGATTAACTTGGCATGCACACACATGACCTTCTATTCTATTCAAATTAGTTATTTTAGGTAATTTCTGAAGATTCTTGTCTCTCATTTAAGTATTTCATAATAAGATTCATCTTTCCACTTGCTTTTAAGGGAAGACTACAGTAATATCCCTAAAACAGCATTCTGGCAAATGCTCCTAAATTATGTAATTCACTAAGTTCAACTCTACTGTTACAATAATTCTCAAGGAAGACGGATACAATACATTATCATTACAGCTATACAATCCTGAGTTGAATTTTCCTTTGCTGAATTACTGACATGCTAATGCTGAAATTGATCTGTTTTAAAAACCTCATGTGAAAGGTTTTTTAAATACCATACATGTTCAGGCTCTTTATTTTAAATAGTTTAGAAATGAGCTGGTGGTAACAGGAAACTAAAAAAGTCTTATATTCCCTAATCTAGCATTAAGTACATGCTAAAGAACAACAAGCAAGTTTCCAAGCAATACCTATGGTGTGGATTTAGATCTGCAAAGAAGCTGGTATTTCATCAAGGTTCCAGGAAAATATTTTAAAAATTTATTATAAAATAAAATGAAAGATGTTTATTTCCATGTGGGATGCCTCTAGAAAAGGTGGCAAGTAACAAGTTTATTAAAATGACAAGTTCAAGGTACTTTTCTTGTTGACTGTAAATAACCTCCCTGTAAGCCAATTAAGAGTGTGGAGATCAAAGGCCCACGAAGCACTATAAAAGCTGGAATTACAGGGTTAAGGGAAAGCCTCCACAGGCTCCTTCAAAATAGGTAATTTCCTCTAGGCACCTGTTGACTGGGTGAAACAGTGCAGAGAAGCATTTTTTTACTTCCTTTAGAGTGCAGCAAAAACCAACACCCACACTTTTAAGGACACCTAATAGGCAGCTTGATCTTATGCACAGTCAGGAATTATTTTAGTTGAAAAGACTGATCCAGTTGAGAAGGCTAAAAGGGAGCTGGGATTATTGCACAGGATGACTTATAAAATGGGCTTCTCAGTTGGGAAGTTATTAAATTACAACAGTTTGTCAGTGCATGTCTTCTCCTTAATAGCTTGCCAAGATCGTTCCTTTTCAAGGCACTAGTCAGAATAGCTAACAAAGTGTTTCCTAATGCAAGCCTTACGACAATGATGATCTCTGCACACACCATCTTCAAATTTGAAGAGTGAGTGGGGCTTTACATTGAGTACACAAAGCATTGCCAGCATGTCTTTAGCCAGAACTTAAGAGGCTGAGTTGTAAGTCACACCACTGCTTACCAGCCAGTGCCTGGACTGCTTGAGCTTCCTTGCAATGCTACCTTGCTTACTCTCAGTGATGAGCTAAATAGATCCTGTTTTAAGACAGAAAGTCTTGAATTTTAAGATAGGTCTTCACTACTGTTTCCTGCTAAGATGGGGACAGATTCTGAACCTACTCAGTGTGTCCCCTTTTATTTCACTGCCTTTCCCTGCAGCTTATATTACAGGGTTGGAGTGCAGGACAAGCTTTCATTATTTGTTGTGACTGATAAGACCATCAGAATGCTCACTGTGCATAGCCTTTAGTTCACACATTAAAGGCAGATTTTCATTTAAAGACACCTAGAGCACCAGATGGAGCCCCTTACAGTAAGAAAGTGTAACAAGCTCTTTCACAGGCACAATTGTATCCAAAGCTCCAGCCCATAGCTGGAAATCCTTCTTCCCTGCCTACATGCTCTCCCCATTGGGCACTTTCACTGCTGACAAAAATCACATTCCCATATCCACTTCTAGGGCTGCTCCCCCTGCAGCAGCCTTGGTGGAAGGCTGGAAGAGTCCTCCAGCTGTGCAGCAGCCCTTGCTGGGCACCCTGCTAATTGTCAGTGGAGCACTGTGCCCAAAATCCTGACCTGCGCCTGAACAACCTCGCTCCATGTACAGAAAGTGGCCGAGCCTTTCCTGTGTGGCCCTGGGCTAGAAGTAACACAATGGGGAACAGCTCAGGCACAGTACTGGCATGTCTAGAGTCACGCAGCTGGTGGGTGGTGTGGTCCTGAGATGGGTAACATTAACCCTGGGGCTTCAGCACTGTGCTTTGTGGCATCGTATATATTTGCTGTGTGACAAACCAGGGTAAGCAACCCTGGGTTGCAATCAGACACAAGCCCCCTTTGCCATAACCCTCCCAGCAGTGCTGTGGCTTCTGCTGATTCTGCTACATATCACAGAATCACAGAATATGCTGAGTTGGAAGGCACCCACAAGGATCATCAAGTCCAGCTTCTGGCCCTGCACAGCACTATCCCCAAGAGTCACACCATGTGCCTGAGAGCATTGTCCAAATGCTTCTTGAACGCTGTCAGGCTGGTGCTGTGATCACTGCCCTGGGGAGCCTGTTCTAGTGTCTGACCACCCTCTGGGTGAAGAGCCTCTTTCTAATATCCAACCTTAAACTCCCCTCACACAACTTCAGGCCTTTCCCTTGGGTTCTGTCACTGGTCACCACAGAGAAGAGATCAGTGCCTGCCCCTCCTCCTCCCACCACGAGGAAGTTGTAGACTGCAATGAGGTCTCCCCTTGGTCTCCTTCAGGCTGAACAAACAAGTGACCTCAGCCACTCCTCACACGGCTTCCCCTGAAAGGCCCTTCACCATTGCCTTCCTTTGGACACTCTCTAATAATTTAATGTCTTTCTTACATTGTGGTGCCCAAAACTGCCCCCAGTGCTCGAGGTGAGGCTGCCCCAGCACAGAGCAGAGTGGGACAATCCCCTCCCTTGCCCAGCTGGCGATGCTGTGCCTGATGCACCCCAGGACAGGGTTGGCTCTCCTGGCTGCCAGGGCATTGCTGACTCAGGTTCAGCTTGCCAGGACCCCCAGGTCCCTTTCCATGGCACTGCCTTCCAGCGTCTCATTCCCAGTCTGTCCATAAATCCAGGGTTGCCCCGTCCCAGGTGCAGAATCTGGGATTTCCCTTGTTGAACTTCACACGGTTGGTGATTGCCCAGCCCTCTGGTTTGTTGAGGTCTCTCTGCAGGGCCTCCCTGCCCTCGAAGGAGTCAACAGCTCCTCCCAGTTTTGTATCATCTGCAAACATGCTTAGTATCCCTTCCAGTCCTGTGTCCAACAACCTGATGTGGAAGGAGCCACAGAAACACAAGAGCAATGTAATTGAGCCTGAAGGAAGGATGAAAATTCAACTAAAGCTTGTCTTCTGCAAAAACATGCAGAGATTAGACAGTCAACTGAAACTGGAAGTAGCACAAAAGGATTGAGTGGTCAAACTAGAAGCATGCATGTACTTGCCAAGAATGGGACTCAAATCCACTGTGAGGTTTCAAAAGGAAGAATTAGGTACAAATGGATCACAAAGTAACATTGATGCTTGAGCAGAAAACTGAAACCGGGACATTGCAAAAATGTTTGTATTTGGGAAATGTAGGTTTAGTAGTCTGCTCTTTTGTCTGATCACATGAAGTCAATTAAGCTTCTTCATGCCTCAGTACATTATCTATAAAAGTGGGGTAATTTCAAAAGTCTAGAGAGCGTTTCTTTCCCTCACAAGGATGTTGTGAGGATTCATGGATTGAAGATTTGGAGGTACTCTAGTACCTCACCAAAATGGATCTATTACATATGCTAGACTGAAATGGAAAAATGAGGGAGGAATAATCAGTATTCCTTATATCAATAAAAACACCACTAGAAGATTAGAGCAAACCAACTATTGTAACAGAGTACCTGTACTAAACTCCAGAAACTATACAAATATATAACCCATTCGTAGTTTGCATAAATCTGTATCACACAGACATGATAAATGTAAAAGAGGAAACATTTCTGCATTGTATGTAAAACTGTCATCAGCCAAACTCATGAGAACCTAAAGCCACTACATCCAAGATGTAACTAAATACTCTGAACGAAGTTCCAGGAAGAAAATGCTACTGGTGGTTAACGCTGTTGTTTTTTGAATTACCCATGGGTAACAGAATTAATCAGGAAATGTGCTATCTGCAAGTTTGTCTTTGAAATTATTTTTTCTCAAATTACCCTTATGTATTTGAGATGTGTACAAAGCCAAGCCTGAAGCTGCCTAGTAAACTCAAACCTGTACTTCAGAATGTGTAACACCTTCTCAAAGACAGACAGATGTCACACAAACCTCCCCGATTTCAGAAATGCAGAAGAGCCAGTCTTCCCATCATCACCCTTTCTACTATAACCCACCAGGTACAGTGTCTTTTATTGCTTTGTGCTATGCAGTGTTTGCACTTAAAGCACTACATAAATATGAAAAACAAACACGGTCTGTGCTTATCTGATTAAAATACAATGTAAATTATATGCAAAATAGGTGCAGTCCATTGGTTCATGGCAAACTGCCAGTAAAGACCTTCTGTGGCTAAAGGATGTGCACCACTGATTTAGGGCTTCAACTGTCTGCTATGCTTTTACTTCTGTCTTGTTATTTTACTGTTTCCTGTTACTGAATGTTCTTTCCAATATCCACTCTTATTCCTAATTGGCTGGCTTAGAACTCCAGTTGAGTACTATCTGACACCAGACAGTGCAAAAAAATGTTGCCCCATGATGCATAATCACTTTGTGACTTGATTGAGTCCAATTCAATCTCAGCCTATGTAGTACACCACTTCTCTCTCTTTCCTTGCTTCATTCAAAACTACTGTTACTTCAATGCAAATTCATTCCAGAGGCACTTTCCTGCTTCCAGGTCTCAGCTCTCTGAAACTCCAGGTAAAGAACAACTTGAGGCCGTTCTTACAGGGTCTGCAAGCAAAGCAAATTAGCCTAACGAGCTAACTCTGTGTAACTAAGTAAAGGGAAAAGTACTTTTCACATGAAAACACAAACCTATCCAAGCCGGATTAAAAAGTAAGGCAATGCCACAGAACATTCACAAGTTAGTTTTTATGAATTCTCACACAATTTAGGTGATGCAAAACTGGGTTTCCCAAATGCTGTTCAAACACGATTGTAGAATATATTTGTTTTGATTGGTCTTCAAGTCCTTTTCAAAGGTCTTTCAAAAGACTTTTCAAAAAGTCCTCATTTTACCTTCAATCAAGATTGAAATTTGCTATCATAATACCTGTAGCCCCCTTTAGAATTGTTATGGGTATTTCCCAAAGAGAAAAGAACTGGGGACTCATCATGCACAAACAAGTATGTACAGTAACACCACTCCCTGTATGTTTGCTAGAAATAGCTTGGTATTTCTACCCTTTGTTTTGATGTCTCTAGGATTAATAATAAATTCAGGCCTGATCCCACAGTATTTAACACCTGGGCAAAACACTTCTTGCTAGTGTTGACAGGACTATAGTTTGACACAACAAATGCTGCGTGTTACAAGAAACTTTAGCAGTGACAGCATTAAAAGGCAATTTTTTCCTTATCTCTTTTTGCGCTTCCCTTCTTTTCTTATCGTGATGAGAGCAGGAACAATATGGCAACTATAACAAAGGGGAATAATGAAAGCACTCACAGATTATTACTCAAAATGGGTTGATAAATGCCACAATTACCTGGCTACTATGGTGTTTGATTTTAGGACAACTTGAAGATCCATGAAGGCAGGTGACAAAAAGTACCTGTGTATCACAACTTTGGTACCCCAAAACCCTGTCGCTACCTCAGATACCATCATGCGCACATGCTACAGCAGAGGCAAGGAATACTTTTGTATGCTTTCAGACAGCAATACTAAACAGTGCTTTTTTCTTTCACTGCAGTGGTGTCTTCACCCCTGTGAACTTTATTTGCCATTTTCCAGCTGACCTGCACAACACCCTGAAGCTGATTGCTACAAGGAAACTACAGTCAAAATAACAGACACAAAGCATCTCTCCTGTCAAGTGGCAAGACCTTCCAGATCTTACACTAACTTTCTCCACAACCAGCCAACATATTTCACAACACATTAGATGCATTAAAAGTCCCAAGAAAACAATGCTTAGGAACAAAACTCAAGTGCTGGAGATAGCTAGAGTAAACTTGCAGCTCTTCTAGGGCCAAAGCTGCTTTTACAGCAAAGATATCCTAATGTGATGCTATTCTTCTGCCTCTATTCTCTGCCATCTCTCAAAACAGACTTGAAAAGAAGGACAGCTAGAAAACTATGAGTCAGACAGAGGTAAAAGGTTAGTCTCTGGGACCCAGAAACCACAAGGATAGGCATTCCAGACATGTATTTTTAAATGCTTTATTTCTATCTCCTTTCTCTCTTCCTGAAGGACTAAATGTAAAATGAAATCATCTTACAGAAGGACAGCCGCTTCCCCCCTGTGCTCAATCATTCCAGTCACACTATGTTGTCCAGTAACCTGCACTGTAATTCCTCATGAATAAAATGCCAACATTATCATCCAGAGCTATGTTGTTGACATGCGTTTGCTATTTCACTAAAAATACCATTAATTTTCTGGCTTCACAACAGCTGAGCTACTCCCAATTTGAATATACAAAAGAGTATTTTGTTTAAACCAAATTAAAAGCGTTCCAGTAAATGACTTCAATTTTGCTGGCTATACTACTTAGTGTATACAGTTCTATTTAAGCCTCTCTTTTCTCATCTCTACCCCTTCTACACCCCTGTCCTTTTCTCTCTGTTTCCACCCCCCCCTTCCCTTTATATACTTAATCCTTTCATTTCAGGAACTGTATTTGCCCAGCAAGACATCCACAGTCAGAGAGAGCTTCAAAAATGTAGTGCCAAAGAGTTAAGGCAATGGGGAAATTGCCTCTGCTCTGTTTTTATTCACCTGTTTGCCAAAACATATTTAGCAGTAAGGAAAGAAAGGGAAAGGGGAGGGAAAAACACATAAATGCTGACTACACCTTCTTTTTCCCATCCAGACAAGTGCCGACATTCCCCATTTAAGCTGGAATGAAAACCACCATTTCTGCCAAGCCCTCCTGGCATCTCACCACTTTATTTGTTCCCATTTGTATCTAATGCTTTTGTCAACAGTTCAACAAAAGTCAAAGCAAACAACCCACTACAAACACTGAGGGTAACAGCAACAAGCATGAATCCTTCACAATTATCCAGCCCAGCTGCTCACTGCCTGTCCAGACTGCTTTCATTTACAACAGTGTCAACAAAAGGCTGAAACCCAATAACTAGGTGGGTCAATACTACCACTGTAAAGCCTCCAGAGAAGAAAATGCTGTTCTGCTGCTTAACTGCTTCAGCAAACATGCAGAATAATTCAGTTAGATAGACAAGTGCTTGCCTAATCATTCGTTGTGTGAATTATTCAAGACTTTCCCTTCAAACTACTAAACGATGGCTCTTCAAATATTTCCAAGGAACCAGCAGATGTCCTACAGGAGAAAAGGGAACATTAGGCACATTCTGATGTAACAGAGGGCAATTGGTAACCTTCGATCTTGAAAAGCATTAATGTTTAGAGGAATAATGCCTTCTTACACCTTGCTTCTGGTATAAAGAGCACACAGCTTTTCACACACAAGTGTTAGGCATGCATCAGTTTACTAGCTGCTTGATCTCTATACAGCATAATCAAGGCTGCTGCCTACAATTTTTCTTCCTTTCTTTCATGCGAATTGTAAAAGAGTTCTCTCCAGACACTATGTAAAGTGTAGGTAAAAATAAGCACAGTAGTTAGTCAGGTGTATGCAGAGAGGAAATACGCATTTATTCCCACATATCTCTTCCTCCACTGCCCCCCATGTTCATTAGACACAACGCAAATGCTCCAAATGCTCACTCCCCTTCCTCCAGAGGTTTCACATAGGTTCATGTTTACAGCTTCAAAGAGTAGGGCAAAGTAGTCTTACTGCATAGAACCCAATGCTAAGCATTACATGTTTTACTTCAATTGCCTCTCTAGTATGGGAAACAGCTACCTCCAGATGTCTGCTTCCCGGATTTGTTGGCTTTTGTCACAATCACATCATTACATTAACATACTACTTTTAAACTTTTAGCAAACTTTAGGAAAATGGGCAAATTAGTTAACAAATGGTGCTTGTTTTGATTTAATCTCATTATTGGCAAGAACAACCCTGGATATGAACAAATGTTTTTCCTAGGACCAGTTTACATATACATCACAGTGCAGTGTTGGATGGATATGTATCTTGAGCCAGAATACAGTATCAAATACACTTATGAATATTTTATTTTTGACATCTACAGTAACAGTTGCACACGCTGAGTAACTAGTATTCCAGAGAGGATTCCTGGCAGTTTTAAGACTTAGAGTAAGAAAAATTCTGTCTGTATGTCAAATTAAAGAACATATTTTTGTTTTTATAATTAGAATCTGCAACATATTTTGTTTGCAAAACACGCGGCTTTGCAGTGATTGCACTGTAGCAATCTCTGGTGTTGTGTGTTGTCAACATGAGAGACTTCTTCTATTAAATAAAGTTTTCTTCCTCTTTCTGTCCAAAACAATCATTAAACACTTGTCTACTAAATAGCAGCAGCTCCGTCACGCTGTGATTGCCACAGCTGTTAGTAACCACTACAGCCCTATACTATTTGGTGGGAAACTTCTGTTACATTTACTATTATAAATCAGGTTATTGCTATTTGCAACACTAAGTTTGTTTACTAGTATTAGCAGGACTGTTACAGTTATCTGCAAGATTTGTAAAATTGTTTAAGGTCCAGGGAGAGCAAAGACACAAGAGAGGTACTGCAGCACAGAAAAGACTTGGTGTCAAAAGAGTTGCAGTTTGCACATATTACCTGGGAAAAACCTCTGATGCTAGATAACTAGAAACAGTCTGATGCTAGATACTCTAGAAAGAACAGGGAAGAGAGATAACATCACAATTTTTGATGGTGTCTTCTCTTCCTCATCCAGCAGAACAGGAAGAAGAGTGGAAAAATGGCACCCCCAGCCTTTGCCACAGCTGAAGATAACGTTGTTACCAGAAAATCTTCACAAAGCAAACCAGAGTTCTACAGGTCTGGTAAATAACTTTATTGCTTTCAAACACCTGCAGGGTGATACAAAGCTTTTAGGCTACCTAGATGGTGAGCACACAGTGCTTTTTCTAAGGCACCAAACTGATCCTGGACAGGTGCCATTATGCTTAAAGTAGGGTGCCTTTGCTACTCTCATGTCAATTATGGATGCTGACGAGGCACTCAAAAAATACTGTACTCCAAGGGAATGGCAGAAAAAGGTTTCTCTAACCCCACAAGGTTTAGTTTAATTGATTTTAAAGGGATTATTTAAAAATTATCCAGACACTGATTTTTTCTCATAAATTGCAGTATGGGACAGCAAGGCTCATTACAAAATAGTATTTGCAGGTCACGGCAGGAAACCTTTCTCAAAGCAGGTAAACAAAAACAAAACATTAACTTCTTCAAGGGCCAAAATAAATTGCAGTTTGGTATTTTTAAAAGAAATGCAGAAGTGGGACAGAAGTATAGCATCAACAGATACAGCTTCAACAAACATATCAGGGAGAAAGGAGAAATATAAATACACAGGTACAATTACTACAAGCCAGATACAATGATTTCCTAATGCCTGGTGATGTAAGAACACCAGGCAAAGCTTTATGTTATTTAGGTCAGCACTGGCTTTTCAACTCAATGCAACTAGTGATTTCTATAAAGTCTGTCCGCTTTGTTAATATGAAAAAAAGAGCAACAGACTCAGAAATATGTTGCTGTAGCTGAAGAGTTTTATGCTGTGTGTGGTGTGTGCCAAACACAAATCACACACCACTGGGGACAACCCTTCTGGGGGTCACTGTAACTGGGAGAGACCTCTCTTGGCCTTTTTTCCACACTCCTGCGCTGCACCTCTGCAGAACATGCCTGTCTGAAAAAGCAGTACTCCGCCAGCAAAATCAGTGTTATTATTTATTTTGATCTGTAAAGATTAATATAGCAAAGAAAATACTGTATGCCCTCTTTCAAACAATACAGTGGCTTGAAATATGCCAGCCTCTCTGTATGGAGAATCTATGATAGCTCAACCAGTTAATGAAAAAAGGAACAAACCTTGTTGAATCTTTTCCTTCTCTCATCCCTCCACCCCACTTGCTCATAAGTATGCAGTAAGAACACTCCCACAGCTGCATTCACTGCCTCTTGAGTGGCAGAAACAGGGGTGCAGCTGCACCTGATAATATTCGAATGCAAACAAGTAGCACTGCTACACCTCACTTAAAAGCTCCTCGGTACTCTTTGGTAACTTTGCAGATCAAAAAGAAGTGATACAGAGCAATCTGCTGTCCTTTTAATGCAATTAGCAGATTAAAGTGGCATTTCACTTCCAATAGTTCATTAAAACACTGATTGCATCCAGCAACTGCTGGTGATACAACATTCACAGTGTTCCCCCTACAGTCCTCCCTGAGACTTGGAGAGTTGGGGCAAGCCCTGAGTTGGCAGCCAGTGGTCAGAGCCAGCAGCCAGCACAACTTCAAGAGCCAGACACGAAATCTGCACCATGGTGCACTGCAGCAGGGATGAGGGTGGCAGAAGGCAAGGGGAGAGAACACCTGGCACCTGCCAGGGCACTGACAGGTAGTCAATAAGCCCCGTGCTAGTGCTCTCTGTAATTCCTTCAGGAGGCAGTGGAAAATACCATCCCCAGGATTTGCATGTCTTAAGCATAGTTGTGGCTGGGCCTCATGCTGGGTCAGCTGTCATATTTCTTATTTTTGCTACATGTCTCCATTTTAAAATTGTGTGAGACCTCCTCAAGTTCTGTTTCTACTAGTTTTGTGAGAGCGAAGCACGCAAGTGGTGAAGTCCTGTAAAAACGCTGTGTGGACACAAGAGCTTATTTCAGTTTTCCTCTTAGATTATTTTTTCATGAAAGACTGACAAGCCAAACAATACCTCCTCTTAGGAGAATATTTTTTAAATTTTTTCCCCCCATGCATCCAAAAGCAAGCTAACAGCATCCCAGAAGAAGTGAAATCAAGCTGAATCGTTCAATCCCTTCATTGTGGGAAGTGCTGCTGGGGAAGGACCTGGCTTCACCCCCTCTACCAGGAGCTTGGGGCATCCCTAGGGTCCCCTCCAGCTCTGGCCCTGCTGCTACCAGCCAGCGCAGCCCCACCGGTGCCAAGGAAAGAACAAACTAAAAAAGATTAATTCACAGATGTTCATGCATTTCACACACAGGGTGCCCTGTGGTCCGTTGCCAGGGCAACAGGAGACCACCAGCGCGCGCTTTATTGGCTTTATGAAGTGCGTCTTGGGGGCTATAGTCCGAGAAATGCTGCATGATAATCTTCAGGCTTTTCAGAAGCCTTGTTTTGTGTTTATCCACATTTAACCCTCTGAGTGTTATTACGAGCATCACTGTGTCTGGCATGCCAAGGAAAGTAGAGACAGGATGCAGGGAGACACACACACGGTCTCCGCTTCCAGCCTAGAAACCCTGGAAGGCACATCCTCAGCACCTGCTCCCACCTGCCCTGCACTGAAGTCTTCACTCACCGCCTGCAGGTAAGCTGGCAAGTAAGCTGTTGTAGCACAGAACTCAGTACAACCATGTCTGGGGACAAAACTGACACCAAAAAGCGCAAATAAAATGAAAGTTTCACACTAGGCTAACAAACAAGTGGCAGCAAGCATGTTTTCTCAGTAACTTCCGAAGAAGATTAAAAAGAATCAAAAGTGTCCCGCCAACTTTCTAGACACAGTATGCAAAAAACCACACTTTTATTTGGAACCAATATGTGACACCAGCAAACCATCCATGCCAAAACCTTTCCCAAAATTTATAAATTCACATAAAGAACCTCCCCATCTCTCCTCACTTCACGCTGGTGTCAGGTGTCTCCTCTGGCTGTCCTCTTAGTAGCCAAGGCAGGGTTGCAGATGGGGGGGCAGGAGGGAACAGGGGTTAAAATCACAAATGACACAACACCCCAAGCAGCAGCAGCCGCCACTGACATCAAGCGCTAATCCAGCAGGAGAAGAGAGGGAGAAAGCGAGGGTGGCAGAAGGGATCAGTTAAAGAAACGGCTTGCATTCAGACTTGCAGGGGAAAGAGCATGCAGAGACAATAATTTCCTGGGAAAAGCTAAAGCCTTACGAGAATTTACTCTGCCTCCTTTATTCAGACAACCAACCCTTTTGTGGCAGGGGCTTCCTGACTGACAGGAACCCAAGGCTCTTTAATAGGATTTCCATATTATTTCCAACACCTGCCTGTAAGTTATTTGTTTACATTGAAGAAGGCGAGATTCTCAAATCAGACATCTGCTTCTGGTTCAGGCATATTTTAGGAAACCATCTAGAAAGAAGCTTTGTTGCTATGGAGACATTTTTATTTTCTTCCCTTAGTTGGATGAAAAACATTAGCATTTCCAATTTTTTGTTCTTCAAAAGGCCAAATGTCGCTTAAGAAAAGACAGAACTTTTCAAATTGCTATGCAGAATAGGATAATCGAGCTTTAGATATTTAATTAATTATTCAACTCAATTAGAGCTGCACCAAAGAGAGGCAGGAAACAGTGCAACTTTCCTGCAAACTTCCCTCAATGGCCAATTCTTGCTGGCCAGTCTAATTGCTTCTTCCCTCAAAGCACAGCTAAAACTTTGTAATTCATGTTGCACTCAACAATCTTGCATAACAACTTGCGAATCAGTCAGACTACTCATTTCCCTCAACTTTTTCTAAAATCAACCTAATCATCTCAGACTAGGAATGTGCTTCTTTCCCAGTGCCAGAAAAGAGGTAGGAAGAGCAATACAAATATTAATATACTACTAGCATTCACCCCTATGACAGAAACTTCCAGCACAAGTCATACGTGTCGCTGAATCCAGAAGGTACACTCCTTCCCTCCCTTTAGCAGATAATCTGCATGCCCAAGGAATCCATTGATTACTTTGGACCTAAGAGTTTAAAAGACAAAATCAAAATGTTAAGTGCTAAAAAAAAAAAAAAAAAAAAAAAAAAAATCACAGTGCCAACAAAAATCTGTAAGACAAAAACCTAGCCTGTGTCCCGCTTTGACAAAAATTGAGATGCGTTGTTTATTTTCCCCCATGACATCGACAAACATCTATGTAACTTGACCTGCGAATGTGTTCCTCATTCCAACTCATCCGCTATGAGTAAACTAGTGTAAGTCATGAATTCCAGCATCCAAAGTATGATTTTAATTGCATGTTTACAACACGGAGAACTTCAAGAGACAGAATAAACAAATTAATTTCCTCCCTTTACTTCTTTTCCCCCAGATATTATATTGTCAAAGCCTTTGCGCTGGAGACCTTTCCACCCACCTCCTCATCCCAGCAAACTTCCTCTTCCTACTCTATGATGTGAAATCATAACCCTGTGTTATCAACATCACAGTCTGTTGCCATGGAAATAATTAGACATGACTGCTCAGGTTAGAAATTACAGCCCATGTATGTATTTGCCTTCTGGGTGAAGAGAGCATCTGCAGAGAGAATATTTGAGTTACCCTGTATCACCAAGTGGCAATATAAAAGTTTGACAGTGGGATGCACTACAGGAATTTGACCAAACGTGCGCACACCACTGAGTAAGAGTCACCCTGTGGTAACGTGCAGAAAGATGTAAGACGAGGACACTGTGCCATTAATAGACGGAAGTAGGTACAAGGCTATTGGGTAAAAGAGGTGAAGCCATCAAAACTAGAAGAAGCAGCTAATTCTTTGATACCAAAGTATATGCTGTTACTTTCATATGAATATGAATACTCTACACTAAATTGAGCTTCCCAGATGACCTCATGAAAAAGACTAAAGATGTGACACTGCATGAATGAAAGACATTTAAGACTCAGTTGGGGTGGAGGGGAGAAAAGAAGAAGAAAACGCAGCAGGGAGATATATACCTGAGGTTCAATTTCATGTTCCAGAAGTCTGTTAAAAACCACAGGGCTTGAATGACATACTACAAGTTCAGCCATAAAAAGGTTATTAAGAAAAAAAAGCAGTGCCAAAAAATCAGCTCCATAAGATAGACTGAGACAACAACAGGACCCTGCTAATTAATATTTGTTCTGCTTCAGCAGACAGTTACTGGACGAGACTGCAACAAACAAGCATGTCTCACCCAATCACATCATTAATCCACTCACGTTCACCACCTGAGGACCAGCTATGCCCCACAGATATTTATTCATCTGTTCCACAAACAAACAATTACAACACATTTTCTGGAATTAGGGCACCTGTTACATTCGGCACAGCTTACACGCCCAGAGGCAGATATCAATTAATACTGAAAAAATTACTGTATCAGAAGCCAACAGAAGTTATTCATTATTATTTGGTAATGCTACCCCCAAAACACCCACGAAGATCAAAACCACAACTCCTGCAGAGCAGTGTAGTTCAAATACGCTCTGTTTAAAACTACCACTTCATCATAACAGAAAGCAAAATACATGCAATGCTTCATTCCTGAATGGCAAAAGGTACTAACAGAATGACATGAGTCTGAAATGTCTGGATTCTAACAAGCCTGTGAAGTGCTTTTTAGCTGAATGGTGATTAATTGGCCAAATAACAAAATGATCAGGAAATAAATTCTGCACGTTTCTTTAAGTTTGTAACAGGTAACTAAATTTTTTGGGCTTGTTTAATACACACTGAATGCAGAGACATTTGGCAAGACACTCATGACACCAGAGGAAGTCACATTTAAAAGAAACCTGATGAGTAGAACAAAGTCCACAGAATACCTCACAGCAATTTATGTGGTGTTCCTCTACCAGCAGAAGAACAAAGTCAGCAACGTAATTACTTTTGGTAATATCCAGAAGTCCTACATTGTATGTTGGGGATTTTTATTTTAAATTATCTTGTACTTTGCAGAAGTATATTCACACAACTCCTCCAAGCATCACAGATTCAGGAGTAAGCAGCTTACTCTTACTTACAACTAAATGAAAAGAGGCCTAAACACTTAATAGTGGCTAACAGCTTGAGAAGCACTGGAGCACCTGCTACCACAAATGTAAATGGAATGTGGGAATTGCATCCATTCACTTTCCCTGTATCGCCCACATGTAATTATTAGCTTTCACACAGATTAAGGCAAAAGTAATTTTATTTCTAAATTCAACTCAATTTGCCCTGACAGACTTCTCCCAATTCAACAGCATGCTGGCCAGAAATCCACCTCAAAGCTGCATTTGATGCATTATTTCAGATCTTTTCTTCTAAAACTCTTTTTTCCCCCCAGAAGACTCTCAAACCAGCTGTTTTATTCCTGTCACAAGACTGCAATTTTCAATTATTGGCACTTGTTGCTGCTGAAAGAGTAGCCCCCAAGACCAAAATGAAAAAAGTTTTCATCATCTTGGCAAGTCTTACTACAGGTATAGTCTGCCCCAAATAATTTAAAAATCAGATGAAAAAAAAAAACCTAACAACCAAAAAACAACACAAGCAAACAAACAAACAAACCCCAAAAGAAAGGCAATGCACAACAGGCATATAAAGAACATGAGATCTGTATTAGAAGTGATAAAAAGTTAACACATGTTGGATCCTGTGCATGAATTCACATGTTTCAGAAGACTCTCAGATTCTTAAACAGTCTGCTCAGGGATATCCAGGCTACCTCTGGCAGGCCCACAACCCAGCCAGCATCTGGGAGATCCTTCATTCCATTTGCTGCACTTAGAGTCATGGGAAGAGAATGCTAGCACTAGACTACTTTCTGTCAGGTGGAGCTTTTGTACACAAGATGCTTCCATACCTCCTTCAAAGGGAATGTGTTAGAGAAGGAACTTTGTTAGGCACCAGAGAAGCTTTTGCCACATTTGTCCCAGAGATGATACCAGGGCTGGGAAGAAGGACATGCCTCCTGCATCAAGAGATTTCACAGGAGGTGGAAAAGAAACTTGTGCAGTGCAATTAACAAGGAAGAATGCACTTAAAACAATAATCCCTTTTTTTTTTCCTTTTCTTTTTTATAAAAAGAAATTTTACAGCTTTGAAAAGGAGACACACCAAGTCCTCTGCGGAAAGCTGTTCAGCTAACTGCAGACCTGTTTGTCTTTCTGTCAAAACACATTACTTTCCCTCAGAGCCCTTAAGCCAGGGCTGCACTTTGAGCACAGCCCTGGCGCATGCCACCCTTCCCTTCCCTTTGTCTGCTCAACAGCCTTGCCACTGCACAAAGAGCGCTCCCATGACCCAGTTTACTGCATTTAGAATTTTCCCACACTTCAAACTTCGCAAATAATTTGGAGGACTGAATCCAAGAAGAAATCAAAGAACTCCCAAAGCTGCCCTTCTCCACAGAGCTTGCTGTGCCAACGATGATCTATTATTTAGGAACAGCTCCTGGACAATCTCACGTTACCTGAAGGTGAATACTCAGTTTCAGCAGTGAACTACTCACTCCAGGGAGGTGCTGAGGAGGACATGAGCCCAGTCTGGCCTATGAGGCATAACACGTCACGTCTGAAAGAGTGATGCAAACTGCCTTTTCCCTAGACTGAACTAAGAGGACAGTCAGGACCAGCACAGCTAGAGACAGGAAGTTTCAGTAAGAAAACTGCCCAGCAAATCCAAAGCTGGAAGTAGTGGCATTTCAGCCAAATTCATTTCTTTGTAGAAATGGGTAGTGTACCTTCGTTATCTCAATTGCACACTAAAGCATAAATTTACACTTCATGAACTATTTTAAAATCCACCCTGCTTAATAATCTATACCAGCAAGAAAACACTTTAAAGTGTCTCTCACAATTAAACCCAGCCACAACCTTATATAAATCAAAATTTTGCTACCATATCAAAACGTTACACTGGGGCTGTATAACATTGCCCATATCCTCATTACATGCTACACTAATTACTACCAGCAGATTCAGAATTTTCTGCACATTAGAGGCTTTTAGAGGAGCTATAAAAAATTTCAGGCATCATTAATTTAAATTTGTATTGAAATTTCCTTTTGACAGATGGCCAAAAATTACTTACTATTTAGAGTACCAGAGCCTGCCTGTTTGCACATGGGAAGAGGAAAGGGAAAAATTAAAAGGAAGAAGGAAATTTATGTCACATTCATTACCTGTTAAATGTTAAGGAGCGTTATCCTGCATGAATAAATTATTTCATACAAGCACACAGACTCCAGCTGGTTCTGGCTGACAAAAACTGTCTCAAGTCACACAGCAGACAATCATAAAAAGCCTCTCTTAACCAGGAACCACTTAAGGGAGGAGGGATCGATTGAACAAGCGACTAACTGCTACTCTGGGCATCACTGAAAACATTTAAGGAAATTAGCAAACTCTTTCACCTTGCAAAGCTGGCAGTAAGCCCCATAATGCTGACACACAAGCCAATTCACAACCTGAGCACCGTGCAAGACAAACATCTACTTCTCATTTCAAAGTAAACTGCACAAAGTAGACACCCTTCTCTCCTTCTAGAAGCTGTATGAGTAACAGCACTTGTGAATCAATCCTAGAAAACATCAACCTTTTCAGTACAAACGCTCCGCCTAACACCCATGCCAGCATAAACACCCCAATATCTCACAAATGTTACAGAAACATGAGTAGCATGTATTGTTTAGAAACAGTCAATGGCACATATTAGCAGTTCTCCTCAGTCATCTTCTTGAATGAAATTGTCATGGTTCCAACTGTACAGGTAGGCAAACTCAATCAAGAAACCAGGTGGGTTTGTACTCTCACATTTAGGTATCTGCTCTGCTTGTATTTGTCAGTTTGAGTGCAGGAAAAAGGAAAATGGACTGAACTTATCTGTTCACAGTGAAGAGTGGGTGTTCTAGGGAAATCATCATGAATGTGTTCTCCAGTCTCATTGCTTAAAGCAGTAGTAGCAGTTTCCAGCCCTCATGATAAAGAGGCTGAGTGGGAAATTTAGGTTGGATGTCAGGAAAAAGTTTTTTATTGAAGGAGTGATAAAAGTTCTGGAAACGCCTGCCCGGGGGGGTGGAGGAGTCACCATCCCTGGATGTGTTTAAATAAAGACTGGATGTGGCTCTCAGCGCCATGGTTTAGTTGAGGTGGTGTTAGGCATGGGTTGGACTTGGTGATCTTGAAGGTCTCTTCCAATCTGGTGATTCTGTGATTCTGTGAAATCCAACATGCTGTTGTCTTATGTCAGCAGATAGACAGCTTCAGTGCCTTTGCTGGTCACTGTGAAAACTGACAGCTCCTGTCAGCTCCTGGCTGTTATGCAGAGCCATGTGGGTAACAGCAAAACTGACAACTACCAGCTCAGTTGCACTTGGCTGGGACATGTCAGGGTTGCCAGTGGCAGAATGGATGTGTTGGGACAGGCTGTGGGACACATCCCCACCTGTAGTTGCCAAAGAAGCAGGGGCATGGCCCCTAGTGTCAGCCGTGGCTGAACAGGTCTCTGGTATGGACAAAGCCTGTGCCCAGAACCATGCTCCTCCCAACACGGTCAAAGGCACACTGGTAGTATCGACCTGACAAGATCCTGCTAATCTTGTCTAATGCACTCGTGCTGTGAACATCTCTTCCACCACCTCCCCAACCCGAAGGATATATTGTATCTTCCTAAAAAAAAAAGCACCACTAGAAACTTGACAAACTGTTTCTAAGTGCTCAATAAGGCTGGTGTAGGTCTTGACATTTCTAAGAGAAGGGTTTCTTTCATTTCACACTCAGCACCACCTAGTAAGGCTTGATCTTGTGTTTCTGAAAACTGCAAACTAGGAGAGCAGACCCATCAAGGAAGAGAAAAGGGCTAAGACACATCTCCCCACCTGCAGCATTAAAACTCCAGGAGTCTCTGAGAGACTCTGGTGGCCATCAGTATAGAAAAGCATCACATAGCACTGAATCATATCTATTACTAAATGCTCAAGATTTTCCAAGTTACAAGGTGTGTTATTACATCTACTTATGAACACTACCTTACCCAGGATACAGGTATGCTGCTGAGTCACTCAGAACCTGAAAATTAATTTTTGGAAAAGGAAGGCAGAATCCCCAGTGCAACATTCGTCAGGGTAGAGGGAAGGGCAGCTCACTCCTCTCAACTACAGGACAGCACGTAGCACCCCACCTCTCCCCTGTGAGCAACAGAGCTCTCCTTCCTCAATTGCATTAAATATCAGAATTACAATTTACAGCCTGCAAATGACTTAAGACTACTGGCTTACTCCTTCTGTCTTAAAAGCTTGTACCCAGACCTTGGGCAGACCTTTCTTTCTATCCAAGAACAGCCTCAATGCTGTTCCAGCAAACTCACTGGTTGGCATGTTGCTTGCAATCCCAGCTGCCCCACTACCAGCCACTGCCTAAATGTGATACACAGGTTGTGCAGGGTGCTGCCAATCAACACAAGCATCACAACCCAGTTCCACTTTGTGACTTTTTCCACCACTCCGTGCCACACTTCAGAAAAATGCAGCATTCATGCAGTCCTGTCGAGCTACCCTTTGCACCTACAAAATGGAATCCTACCTTGATGGAGTCTCTGTCTGCATGCAGAGCAGCCCACGTGCGTAAGGAGGGGGAGAGATGGTGGCAGAGAATGGGCATGGGGGGAAGAGAGAAAGAGAAAAGCACTAGTTAGTTTACATAAAATTATACATTTATCATACTCCGAAGAAAGAATCTTGATGTCTGTTAAATAATAAATTGCACAGATGTTAAGTTTTCTGTAGAGTTAATTATTAATGCTGTACAGCCAGATTTATAAAACTGTATTTCTAGCATTTGAACACAATTTCTGGTTACTGCTAGATACTAAACACTAAAGTAATCAGCTAGGAACTCTTCTGAAAATTCCTCTCCCCCCTCCCCTTTGCTTGTTTTAAACAGGAGAATTTGAAAAAAAGAAGGGAAACGAAGCCTCACACTCATCTAGCAGCACCTACCTCTTTGGTGATCATTATCATGGTGCTTCTTCTCATCTTTAATTGGGAGGTGGGACTGCCCCCCCAGTGCACTGGACAGTGCCAGGAGACCAGCACTGCTGCCAATGGGGGGGATGGCTGGAGGCTGCAAGCCCGAGGGGTGCGGAGTGAGCGGCACGGGAAGACCATGTCCATGTGACAAGTGCTGGGCCTGGAGTTGTTGCTGCTGTGAAAAACAAAACACAGATATTGAATTTGTTCAGGGAGCTGGGGATTGTCTGACTGATCACCTACATCAACTGACTGATCAATCAATGAATCTGATCAATCCAAGATATTAATGCTCACAAACATCCTTAAAAATGTCCATATGTTTGGACAAAACATATTCAGACTGATATGGAAAAACCTCAGGCTGAACAGGAAAACAACAACAAAAATTAAAAAATAAAAAAAAGCAAGTGAATGTTACCATTTTGGTGAATTTTTTATTTTTTGACAGAGGTATTACACTTTTCTCTTTCTAGTGGAAACACACCATGTGCACATCTAATCAAAACATACGTAACTGTAAAAGCAGTTATATAATGAAAAAAAAAAGCTGAAAATTGAGAAAATTAGTGTTAAACAGTTCTCCCAGCGCTACTGCACAGCATGCAGTGAAAGTTAATTTGAAAGAGAAAACCTGAATTAACAATCCAGAAAAGGAAACTGGTTGCAGCCACCGTTTTAAGCCCTTTAAGTGTCCTCAGCGGTACTTGAGCAAATTACTAAAGAAAATCTAATGTAGCAAGGCTTGGGTCTTCCTGTAGGCTTGCTCAATAATGCTGAAATAATTGGGCACTCTGTGCACGTTTAGTGATGCTCGAATGAAAAGCTAGAGGCCTGCCCTTGTACTCTTCTCTAGCTGCTGACTCTGTGTTGTGACAGGTTTATTTGAGTGGGACTGTGATGCATGCACCAGTAACTGCACTGACAAAGAGTTTAAAGTCATTTTTACCAGTACACTGGCAACACATAGAGAAAGCCCTTGAGAGGTTCAAATTGGAGTGCTTGACCTCAACCAGAGCTGCATAACCACTGTGGGGTAGATAGACTGTTGCTATTCGTTGGGAAGGCAGGGGAAAAAAACCCTGACAAATCAACAACAAAAACCAAACAGGTGAAAAAGTTTAGTTAAATATATCCCAAGAGAGATCTGTTCAGGTCTAAGGCTTACACCTTAACCATCCGACTAATTTCTGTTCACAGAATAACCAGATTACCTCTGAAATTTTCTTTTCATTTTCTAGCAGCTATTGCTCAGGATAAATCAAATCCCAAGTCCTCTAGGATTGTTCTCTCCCACCTGCATGTCTGTATACAGAACTTTAGAACAAACAAAAACTTAACTTGCTTTGCATAAAACCATTCCACTTTAAACTTCTAAGACTTGAGACTGACCTTACATGAAGGTGAGCTGAAAGTAAAAGGCTGCAAGTCACAGCACGCTAGATAACCCTTGCAGCACACTGCACACACACCTCCCTTGACACCCCACCCTGAAAGTAGAGATCCTTCTCTTCCTCTTGGAAATAAACCCCATGCAGTGGAATCAGAGGGGCAGTGGCATACACAAGTCATCTAATCCAGATCAGTGCCAGGGAAAGGAGGGGAATGATCTAAAAGCAAGGTATGGGGGAGTAAAAATACAAAAGAAGCTGGGGGGCAGACACCAAACCCAAAACTAAACAAACAAAAACCCAGAAGGAATACTCTTCCAAGTGGAAGAAGAAGGAAAGGCTCAGTCTTTTTCCTGCTTGCGAACCCATGTCATTCCAACAGGTATTCCTTCTTGTAAAATGTATCAAACCCTTTTTGCTTGCTTGATGCTCTTATGGCAGTATGCTTCATTCTTCAGAATATTAAATTAACTACAATGAAACAAAGCAGGAGAAAATAGTGTATTGCTTAGCTTCAGGGTTTGAACGGGGCTGCCTTACAACAATCTGGCATGCTCAATCTGGGGAGGGAGGAGAAGAATGAGCAAAAGAAAAGCGATAAACAACATAAAGTGTGTTCTGCTATATCATTTTGAACAAGGAATCTCCCATTCCTATTTGAGAATGTGCTATAAACCACCGCAAGAAGATCTCTCTGTCTGAATCTGCCAGCAGCTTAAATCACAGACTTTGAGAAGAGCCTGAGAATATCAACAGTGAGCTTTCCCCTTGTTAACTACTACACTGTCAACTGAAGAGGAACAATCACTGCACACTACTGTACAATCCATACAGACCTGCCTACTGACCTACCCAATTTGCATTATATGACCTCCTCTATTGATATAGGATGGCTTCCAAAGAGCTGGAAGAAAACCACACTGTGAATGTAATCCCCTTTTTTACTGCTCTTTGTTGGGAATCTCTCTACATAGCTCAGCAAGACAACAGCACAGACTGAAGTTTGGATGTACTGAATATCATTAATGACTCCAAGACATAATATGGTGTTTAAAAGTAGTAGCCTAGCAGCTTGAGATCACCCAGAACAGCTGGGCTGCCCAAGTCCCTCTTGGCCAAGAATCGATGTGTTTTCACTGAATCACAGAGAGCTCTGAAAATAACTGCAGAGAGTGGGGAATAAAAAAACCAAACCCAGAGCCTTCCGGCCACAGAGAACTTTTCTGAAGAGACCAAGCTCTTCCATTAAAAGGGATGGGAACCTGAAATCTTACAAGAACATGGCCTCAGAAGTGACAAAGTGTCATTCACTGATAGAGCAGAAATTTGGTGCAATTCAGTCACATTGTAACAGCAGAAAGAAAATTATTAGGTATGAAAACCAGACTGTTAAACAAGTCTAAGCTAACACCCAAAATTCCAGCAGAGACCCACATGCCTGTGCCACACAAGGATGATATTGTTGCAGGCTGTTAGATGGGGTAGAACTAAAATTTCAACAACAGGAGGAAGATTGTGGACTAGGACTGCATTGGTATGGGAAAGACTATGACCTCCTCCAATACAAGGAGCAATGCTGAACACCAAAAATGAGGCACTGGGCCAAAACCAGAAAGGAAGCAAATTCAAGTGAAACAATGAGCAGGCTTTTGCTCTCAAAACATAGAAGAGGAAAAGGAAATAAAAGTATATAATAATGTAATTAGTGCTGTTTGCTAATAGGCTTAGTCAAGAAGGTAAAGACAAAGTGACATCTCTGACTGCCATTTCCAAACCTTTTAAAACAATTAGTGTATTCTAATACCCACACATGGACAGCTTGACTTTGTTTTTCCATTGCTTATGAGTGTCATTGGTGAGCATCAGACGGCCTACATGCAGCCATTTGTTTAAATGGAAATTTATATAAAAATGGGCAATTCCTTAGCCCACTAGGCATCAGATTAGTGCTACAAAAGTGGCAAAAAAAGGTGATCTCCTCGAGTCATCAAAATGCCAAAGATATGGAGGAGTAAGATAACTGATAGATATTCACCACACAAAGAAATATTCCACTGCGGAAGAAAGTTCACAGTTGTTTCTGCCTGTAGGATGAATTTAGATCATAAAATCTGACACAATTTAAAAACTTGCAAGGAAAGCCTGAAAATGAGCCAACTGAGCAACCACATAATTTTTTTTAAGTTGCTGTAATGCCTTCTCTTCCCTTCTTCATCTTCTCTTTAATTTGTTATCTTTGGTCATGTTATTTATTAACTCTTAGCATGTGGCTAACTTTAGACAATCCCACCACAGTTGACTACAGTATGCATAAAGTCAAGCATACATCTTCAGCATTAATGCATAATAGGTGAAAACTTGGAAAGGAAGACTTTATGATGCTGTAAATTTTCCAGAATTATTTGAAAATAAAACAAGCAACAGTTAGCTACCAAGAAATACACCCTACGGAGTTACAAAATAGATTGCAATGTTTTTAAGGAGCATTCAACACACACTAAATATAAGAGCACAGGGTAAACACAGCAATCAGAAAGAAGCCAAGAAAGAAGACTGCATTCTTTTTAGTAATAAGTTTAGGAAGATGATCATTTAAATCAGCTGAGTAGTAAAAACTGAAGTAAAGCTTTCAAAACACATTAACACATGTCAAATAAAGATAACATCTGGCTGCTACTAATGGTATTTTCTTTTCTGTATATTCTTCTAGGCCGTCTAGAGTAAGGAATAAAGTAACTCCAAAGTCACATCTACACAAATAGGTAAAAAGGATTTGCTGAAGGTTTTTATCTGAGTAACACTAATTTTTAGAACCACCATTCTAAATATTGACGCTTAGCTTAATTCTTTTCCCAACACATCTTAAGAGATCAACTTTAAAGTAAAATGTGGTAACAAACCCACTAACAAATTAGCTTCAAATGCTCTCTTGTTATAGTCAGCACATTCAAAGCCTATTTTCCTGGAAGAAGTTCAAGTTTTTACTGGATACTTTCCAAGCAGCTCTGTGTTGCAGTAATCTACCACTTTCCCTCTTACAGACCCGCAAAAGTCACAGCTATTACTCAAACAACCCGAACATACTACTCTAATCTGAAGACATTTCTAATGTTAACAACTAATGTCTCAAAAAGATATTTTGTCTTTTGTATTTATACACATGTTCACTACTCATACCTGCAATACTGCTAGGACCTCAAAAAAATCTGAATAAAATAGCTTCATTGTTTGTTTGAAATGAGTTAGGTGCTGTGGTTGATTGCTCAGAGCAAATCATTTAGTAAGACAGCATACAGACAAAACAGAACCCAAGATGAAGAGAAAACAAAGACATAAAAACAATGGCTCCAGAGTATACAATATCAATGTCAATGGTTTGGAAACCAGCAAAGGCAATCCTCTGGCACACACAGTTATGAGTGTACTTAAGATGATATGAATTTTTATCTATCACGCCTGTTCGCACCCTTGATGTCGTCTGCACTATTTGTACTTCCTTTGTACTGTTCTCTCTCTGGTGGCAGACATTTTAAAAAAAAGTTTTTCTGATGTTATGATACAAGACAGCAAAACAGCCTACAAAGAGAGTCATACATCAGTTCTTCCAGTGGAATGGTTCTGGAGCTATATGGGTATATACCATATAATTGGTTTGCATAAAGAAACAGTGCTACTGCTGTACAGTAGAATAAACTACTACCCTTACTCTTTTAAGGGAGAGTGATCAGTTTGAAAATTATTACAGTGCCCAAAGTAAAAGGAAATATCCTGGTGGGAGTCTTCTTTAGACCACCAAGACGAAGAGGCAGTTGAAATAGTCTATAAACAGTTGGCAGAATTCTCACAATCACAAGCTCTTCCTCTCTTAAGGGATTTCAACTTACAAGATGTCTGCTAGAAATACAATACAACAGAGAGAAAGTAGTCCAGGAGGTTCCTGGAGGACAATTTCCTCACATAGTGGGTGAGGGAGAGAACAACGGCTGGTGCCCCACTGGACCTGCTGTTTGTTTGAACAAACTAGGATTAGTGGGAGAGGTGGTGATCAGAGGCCATCTTGGGCACAGCAATCAAAAACTGTTATGAGTTTTCAGTTCCTGGAGAAAGAGGGAATCAGTAAAACTCCTGCCTTGAAGTTCTGAAGGGCACTTTGACCTATTTAGGGGACTAGTTGTGAGAGTCCCTTGGTAGGCAATCTTGAGGGACACAAGGGTCCAGGATAGCTGGATGTACTTTAAGGAAATCTAAAGGCACATGAGCAGGCTCTACCCCTGTGTCAACAAACGGGGAAGAAGACCAGCCTGGTTAAACAAACAGTTTTGGGTAGAACTCAGTTTAAAAACAAGGCATGTATCAGCTTCAGAAGGAGCAGGCAACTTGGGAGGACAAACAAGGATATCATGAGGTTACCCAGGGGAAAAATTAGAAGGGCCAAAGTCTAACTGGAACTTAATCTGGTTACTGCCAAAAAAGAAAAGGAAAATGTTTTTACAAATATATCAGCAACAAAAGAAGGGCTGAAGGAACTCTACATTCTTTACTGGATGTAGGGGGAAACGAAACATAGTAAAAAAGTATGAAGAAAAATCTGAGGTTCTTAACACCTTCTTTGCCTCAGTCTTTAATAATGACACCAGCTGTCCTCCAAGTACCCAGCTCTGAGAGGTGGGATGGGTGCAGAATGATGCACCCATAACGCAGAAGGAAAAGTTCAGCAGCATGTTAACACCATTTAGATGCACACAAGTCTATGGGGCCAGATGGGATCCACCCAAGGGTATTAAGGGAGCTGCTGGCAGAGTTCAGCAAGCCACTTGCCATCATTTACCACCAGTCCTGGCTAAGCAGGGAGGTCCCAATAGACTGGAAGTTAGCAAATGTGACCCCCATCTACAAGACGGCCCAGTAGAAGGATACAGGGAAATACAGACTTGTCAATATGACGTCAGTGCTGGGGAAGGTTACAAAACAGATAATCTTGAGTGCCATTATGGACATACAGGACACTCAGAGAATCAGGCCCAGCCAGCATGGGTTTGTGAAAGGCACATCTTGCTTGACCAACCAGATGGATGAGAGAAAGGCTGTGGATGTTGTCTACATGGACTTTAGTAAAGCCTTTGACACCTTTTCTCATAGCATTCTCTAGGAGAAACTGGTTTCCCATGGTAAAGAGAAGTGCATTCTTTGCCGGATAAAAACTGACTGGATGGCTGGGCCCGCAGTGTCGGTGAATGGAGTTACATCAGCTGGCAGCCCAGGTCTCAGTGTTGAAGACAGCTCTGTTTAACATCTTTATCGACAATCTGGACAAGAGGATTGAGTGCCCCCTCACTCAGTTTGCAGAAGACACCATGCTGGGGAGGAGGACAGGAAGGCTCTACTGAGGGTTCTTGACTGGATCAATGAGCCAAGGTTAACAGTATAAGCTTCAACAAGACCAAGTCATGACAGCCCGAGGCAGTGATACAGGCTGAGGGCAGAGTGGCTGGAAAGCTGACTGGTGGAAAAACACCTGGGAGTGCTGGTTGACGCAGCTGAACATGAGCCAGCTGTGCCCAGGTGGCCAAGAAGGCCAACGGCACCCTGGCCTTCATCAGCAATAGTGTGGCCAGCAGGATCAGGGAAGGGATCATTGCCCTGTATTCACACTGTTGAGGCCCCACCTCAAGTGCTGTGTTCAGTTCTGGGGCCCTCAATTTAGGAAAGACATTGAGGGGCTGGAGTGTATCCACAAAAGGGCAACAGAGCTGGTGAAGGGTCTGGAGCACAAGTCCTATGAAGAGTGGCTAAGGCAGCTGGGGCTGTTTAGACTGGCGAAAAGGGAGCTCGGGAGACATTATCTGTTTACAACAGCCTGAGAGAAGGTTGCAGTGCAGCAGGAGTCAGTCTCTTCTCCCACGCAACTAGGTATTGGATGAGAGGAAATGGCCTCAAGCTGTGCCAGGGGAGGATATTAGGAAAACCTCTTCACTGAAAACATGGTCATGCATCGAACAGGCTGCCCAGGGAGGTGGTGGAACCACCATACATGGAAGTGCTCAGAAAAACTTCTGGATGTGGCACTTGGAAACATGGCTTAATTGTAAACACAGTGGTGCTGGTCTAAGGGTTGGATCTGATGATCTTAGAGGTGTTTTCCAGCATAAAAAATCCTGTGATTCTATGAAATGTATCAGAGATTAGTGGAAACTTTAAATGCTCAGATGCAACTGATCTACTAGAAAATTTGGATGTGTCTGTTCACAAAGGGGCATGAATACAGACCTTAAACAAAAATCCAGAAATAAGAATGAAAAACAATGAAGAAGGAGAGAGAATAAGGAGCAGACTAATAATAAAAATAATGATCATAACAATGCTTTTTTTTTTTTTAAGAATCAAATGCCAGGCTACTTGCTCTCTAAGAATCAGCAATTTCTGTCTTTGAGGATGCTGATTCCACAGAAGGAAAGCAAGCTCCACTGAGGAAACTATGGGGGGAAGGAAAAAAATCAATAGCTGTCATTAATCAGAAGAGGAGCATTTAGAGCTCCTACATAAATAACAAAGAAACCATAAGAATCATATCTCTTCAAATTGCTTCAAAGATCTTTTAAGTGATCTAGGAACAAAAAGTCATCTCCCAAATCATACTGTGGCATGAAAGGCAATATATGCAGAGCACATTTCCATTCTTAATCATATATATGGGAACATCTGTCAGGATACATGTTTCACCATTTGTCCTCCCTTCCACTCTTACGACTATTTTTCACTCAGTGAAACAGCATAGACAGACAACAAAAAATTAATACAACCTACTAACAAGTAAAAGATTCATGGCAAAAAAATGGACAGAATCTTAATAAGGGAAAAACCTAGACCTCTGCAAAAGGTAAGTTCACCTTCCCACAGAATTTAGAGTTCAGTAGTTCCTTCTTCTGGTTGCAGGACTTCATCTCAATTTCACACTGGAGGTGAGGGAGGAAGAATGAAACTCTTCAGAATCACTTTCTAATATCATTTAATAAAGGGCAGAAATTCCTGCATAAATCATGTAACAAACAAACTCTCTTCTTCCTTCTCCCCCATCAATTTCTATCTAAGGTAAAGAAAATCCACATCTTCTGCCAGAGAAGGCAGAAAGCACGAACAGTAAGCTAAAGGTCTTGCCATGAAGAGTGCTAGTGGTGTGATATGTGCCTCGACATAACAAACCTCTGCTTCAAAACTTTTTCACACAGACCAGTGTAAAAATAAAAATGGCAGCAAATGGGTGTTTTCTGCTACATATAAACTGATGGCAAAATTAATCTCTGACTAAGTAGGCACACACTGGTTCGGGTACCTTATTTACTAAATACTCCACTAACATCCTACCCATAGACACGGGGAAGAGATTTTTTTTCTCCCCTGGCCTAACAGTAAAAAGGCAGCATCTCTGTTGTGACCTTGTAAATTCTGGTCATTTTCTTTAGAAATGAAAGCAATGTCTATGCTTTTCCCAGCAGACTTCTAAATAATCTTCTAGGGTTACCACAGTAAAAAAGCTTCTGAAACCCTGGGCTAAAAAGTGAAAAAGTTACCATCTGAGATGTATCACAAATCAAATAATAAAAGCCAGAAGTTAAGCAATGCCACTGGTCACAGAGAGATTCAAGTGGCTAAATCTATAAGCAATTATATTACCAGAGCTTTCAAATATGGCAAATATAATTCACTTCTAAGATTCCTCACAAGGTATAGTTTTAGAGCCATGTAATATCAGCATAAAAGAGATGCATGTTAGGCATCTCACATGTCTGTTTCTCTAATGCATCTTATAAGGTTACCAACTCAAATTTCTAGATAGCAATTACTGAGAAGCAGAGGTTCCTTAACTCTGTTAACACTATGTTTCATCATGCTTACAACACACAGGTACACACTGTGCTGGATTTCAGCAAGTTGTCTTTGCTTCGGATAAAAACCTGGGTTGTGCAGACTGACCTATTCTTTCCAACCCATTCTGTATCTTTAAAGACAGCCATTTCTGGTGCAGCTGTGGTCCTATGCAGAGGATTGCAATGCCTGCTCTTCTCAGAGGTGAGTAGCCTCTTTCCCAGGTGTTAGGACACATGGATACCATTATCTCTCTCCAAGCAGATTTCACTGAGAGATGTAGTATTCTGTCTCTTTAATGTAGTGCCCATTAGCCCGGAAACTGAAACTTAAAGTGGTTTGTTTTGCTTTAGTGCAGTTACAGCAGCTTTGATAAAGGAAGGTCTTGACAAGGATCAAATCACCTGGCTTTAAATCACAGCCCCAAGACTGTGGAAGGACCACTTACTCTTTTTGCCTTAGCCTCTTTAAAAAGTGTAACAGGGAAAGCAGTATTCCCATGTTCCACAAACATTACTTGAGTTAGTTCATCAGTGTTCGTGATGCATTCATATACCCAAGGATATAACTGTGAAAAATTCACCAGGCAATAAGCAAGTAACTGTCTTACTAATAAAAATCAAACGTTCTGAAATATCAGACAATGTAAGGATTTAAGACGGCCTAAATTCCTTCTTCATGGATGGACTTAACATGTGGAAATACTCTACTTATGCAGTACTTTAGTGTCCATCCCAGTTAAGCTCTAGAGCCCTTGTTTTGTCCTACATTTAAGACAGAGGACATGAAAAGAACTATTCACCTACCTGAAGAATGCAAACACTTAACTGATCCACTCTACAATACAGTCCTGGTTCTCATTCATTGCTGCTTTGTAGGCAGCAGCCTACAAAATGTGGTTGGGAGGAAGTCTAGGTGGCAAATATATGATCTTGTTTAGGAGTGGTATCAGAACTCTTGCAGTATGAAACCATGATACAATAGCAGCTGCCTTTAGGCTATACTGTACAGCAAGGATACCTATTTAAAGAGACAGTATTGCCACTGAGTACATAAACATTGCTGATTTTGCAATCAAGTGTTTTGGGAAATTCCTGCCTTCACAATACTTTAAAACCAAACAGACAGAGTTTTCCTTTTTTTTCCAGAGAACTGGTATAAGGCCATCATTGAATGCAATACACAGCATATAGCAGACCAAGATGGAACACAGCACATCTGTATTTGGTTGGCAATAGCTTCTGGCAACATTTGCTGGAGTGCAGACCCCGCTGGCAACAGTATTGTCTCCTTTCTATTGTGTGTTACGTGAAACCATACAAATATAAGTCATAAATAAAATATTGCATATGTTCATGTTACAGAATATCAAGAAAATTCTCCACTGGACTCTTCACATCTGCACTGATTAATCCTAATTTAAAAAACAAAGAAGATAGGTGGTCACATAGCTTCAGTCCAGGGTTTGTAAAACCTTGAGAAACATGGAGGCTAAAGTCAGCTCTTCTGTCTGATGAGATAGAGTGTGTGAGCCACAACACACATGTCATGTGCATTTACTTAAGCATAACAAGCAAAGGCCTCTGGCACCAGCACATTGGCAGTGAGATGCCGTAAGTGGATGGCACTTCACACTGCAACACTACTGACTGCTCATATAGTGATAGACCAATACAAATTCAAGTAGCTACCACAGCTACTGAAAATAGGACAAAAAGCAAAAGACAGTGGCAGCCCACTCAAAGTGCAGCAACAGTATTTAAAATCCATCCTCGGAGCCTTTTATTTGGTAAATATGGAACCTGGAAATTATTTACATTCCAATTAATTCCCTCAAAAATCCCTAAAAAGACAATTTTCAGTTTCTTTAAATGAAAATGATGCTGCATACTGAAGAGATTTATTTAAATTAGGCCTCACCTTCAAGGCTCTCTCTTGAAGCTGGCATATGGGAATAAGGGAACAAGATGACAAATTCCTCTAAAACGGATCTTTGCAACCAAAAAACAGGATGTCTTTAACTTAGCCAGACTTAAGGTGAATAACTGAAAATCAAAAGTGCTCACCCAGAAGCCTTCTATATCAACAATTCCTTCTATAAATCATTTCAGGCACTAGGCAAAATATTCACAGGACCGTATCACCACTCAATATAAAATCAGCAAACAAGAGTAATTAAATGGGGAGCAATTTTCAACATTTCTTTAGGGTACACAAATAAACACAACTTGAAGCACATAGCTATTAAATCAGCCTATGCTGTCACCTTCCCACTTTAACAACCTGTGTACAATACACAGCAGACTACCAACTTGTTTTACAGAATTAAAGCTTCAACCACTGCTTAACACACCTTTGAATGAGCAATACAGAAGGGCTAGAGAGACAAGAGACTGTTGTCCCCATGCTACAACACACCTGTTCTAACTGACAGTACCATTTCTGAATGCACACACTGGCCAGGAATGACTTTTCCATACCAACTGTGTGTATTGGTTCAAGTAGAAAACCCTCACTCTTTCTCACAGCACCCGTACACACAGGAGCCAGAAACAAGCTACCATCAGAGAGAAGCAGGAGATGCCTCTGCATGTTAAGCAGCATTTGGCATCTGCAGCCCTGGACAAGGCACCATGGCAATGATGGCAGGCACTGACGCCAATTCTTATTTCAAGTTGTGTGTACTTATCTGCACCACACTGTTTTCAAAAGCTTCCGTGCCTATTTCCTAAACAGCTGTTGTTCTCCACAGCTGTAAAACAATCACTCTCTTGAAAGCAAACAAAAATTATGGACCTTTTGAGAGGGGTCAAACAAGCACCTTGGCCTCAAACACAGGGTAGAAATTGTGACAAACAGTGCATTTAAGAAGGAACATTTTGGCACAGTAATTATATGTGACAAGACAGACGGAGTCCTTTCTTCCAGTAACTGCCATTTGCTTACTTTTAAAGAAGATAATAAAGGTGGCATAATAAAACAAAATGCTTAAAAATTAAACCAAAGCCATTCTTTTTTTACTCAGATGCATAGAATGGTAAAGAAAAAGAATTATTTCAATAATTTCCTTAGTAATACAAGTAATATTTAAATAGATTTAATAGTGCTGCTCCAAACCAATGAATTATGAGTTTAAAACCTATTAAAATGTAATGTTTTTTTCCTGAGCTGAGGGGAGAGAGATTTAAATTCACTGAATTTTAATATTTCAGCTTGAGCTGCAGGAGGTAGAGAAAGTCCAAATGAACTATTCCATCAGCACCATTCAAGCATGAACATTTTAATCAGTTTTACTTCCTTGGAGTTCTCCAACACAGTTTACGCTGTCATTCTGAAAGCACTTAACACAGAGGGTGTGAAAAACCACCAAGGCTTGTTATTGCCTTCACAATTGATGGCAAATAATTTTGCAGACTTCCTATCATTAAAATGTCACTGCTAAAAATTGAGGTTCAGCATTTCTCGTGCTAAACTGCATTTTCTTTGAACACCATCACATACCCATTCTTAAGTTTTTGGTACATTTATCTCTCTCCATGTGATAAGCAGACACACAGGCCTTCATTTCTGCCTTACTACCCAACTGTAGTAGAAAAATGACTATTTTAAACAGATAAAATTCTTAAAATATTACAAGTTACTTCCCTGGTTCCCTTATTAAAATGTAACCACACTCACACAGCATGTTCCAATTGTATAGGATAATGGATTAAAGAAAACAAACCCCAACATTTTAAGAAAGTTAGACAACTCAATTTATTAATACAGGAAATGAAAACATCATTCCTAATTAGATTATATTACTGATTTAAGGCAACAATTTGAACGCTGTTCCAACAGTGCGATCTTGCAGATTCTAATGTAAAAACACGGCAGCACGACACATGACAAGATCAACCAGATATATCACACTGCTCATCCTGGAACACCCAACCTGGAAAGCAGCTCTGAATGTGCACTACAGATTGCCCTGAGCAAGAATGCTGCACCACACTGTCCACGGCAAACATCAGAGAGTCTGAATGCCTGCCGATTTACAGTCCTCCTGCAGCATGCTTATGATACACCCAGTTTTGGTTTAGTTTTTCTCACTGCATCTCTCCAGAAGATGATAAATGATTGTTTGAGCCCATCAACAGTTTTAAACTGAACATGACCTGTGAAAGAAGTCATTATAACTGTGTTTCATTCCATTAAACATAACTAGTTTATTGTCAGGAGAACAGGCAGTCTCTCTGGGTTCTGGGCTCACTTCAGTATTTTGCATTTAAACTGCACGGATCAGTGATTTGGTTCATTTACCAATGAAGATAGAATAATATTGCAAAGTTAAAAGGTGCTTCATCAGATTCCATTAAATCAGAGCACATTCATACAAAAATATATACATGTGAAACACAAAGAGAGATATGATCTGTGCACCTTCAATTCTTTTCTTGTGCCACACTCCATTCTGGTAGCATGCACTTTTAAATCAAACCCAGAGCTGCTCTGTTCGAACCAAGGGAGTTTAGCATGAGTGAACTGAACTGAATAGAATGCCCACAAAACACAGAGAAACTTAAGCTGCAGTTTTATTTCCGAAACTCAAAATACTGCTTCTGGTTTTGTCTGATACATAGTTCAATGGGTTAAACAAACATTGGAAGTTTTTAAAATACCACAGGGTTAAAAGAACACAAACCCTGTCAGACTTACCAAACAGAAAAATAACGTAAGATAACATAATCAGGATTTTCAATTATGTTCTTTTTTTTATTTTTATCAGTATTCACTTTAGAAAGTATGATAAGCCTTTTCTAGCCCCACACTACATTTTCAGACTCTAAATCTCTCTAAGTGCGAACATAACATTGTTGTGGATATTCTTACAACGTGATCTTAAGCTTATTAGATAGCTTGCATTCCTTTTTATTCCATTTTTTAAAAATTAATCTCTAAAAGATTGCATGAGATTACTTCTCTTTAAACCTAATGAAGACCCAACTTCAGTCCATATTGCTCCTGTTTTTCTAAAATTAAACACACAGTATTTCCTAAGTCAACATAAAACAGCTGAGAGAAAAAAGGCAGTAGAGCAAGGTAAAAATCAGACTTGTCAGGGAGGCAAGGGCTGGCCAACTTTAATGCACAAACCCAAAAGTCTGATAGTTTAGAGAAGTTTGAGACAATAGAATTTCAGCTGACATGAAAAGACAAACTCAGACAGGAAGAGAAAAGAAAATTTACTTCTGTCAGGTGGGGGAAGACCAACAGAATTACTGCCAGGCTCCCAGACAAGTGTCTCATCTGTTTGTTTTTATTCTGTGTGGTTTAGTGGTTCATGAAAGCAGGATAAACTTAAATGATGAGTGCGATAGCCAGTATCTTTAACATCACACACTTCACATTTGCTTTCTTTAGTAGAACTCAAATTGCTTTTTGCAGTCTCTCTAATCCAAACAAAGGTGAATGGCAAAAATGTGCACAGGTAGACTGTGAAGGATGTGCGTGTGCACGTATACACAAAACCATACATGCAACTATAAACGCATGCTACAAATGCACATGCAACACACACATATAAAAGCTTCTTTCATAAAGAAGCCAACCTTTAGCTACTTACTTTATGCAAAGAATGTTAATAGAAGGCAGTATTTTTGGTTAGGTAATGAAAACTAATTGGGAAATTATTCATTTCCCACTCTCCCCACTGGAGCGCAAAAGACATACAACAAATGTTATTCATGATTCTACACGATGCGCTCTGATTCACCTCTTTCTTTCTAACGGGCACTTCAGAGGAAACAAAGGTTACTCTTTTTCATTTATAATTTCTAATTGACTGCCAGTGCTTTCTTGTGGTCAGAGGTATACAAAACAGAGTTAGAAACAGCCTATTAAAAACAAGCTACAATCAGACCGCTGCTCTAAACTAGTGTCAGAAATGATCAGAAAGTCCTGATTTCCTTGTTAAAAGACACAGGCATAATTGAAGCAATATCATCACTTCAGATTGATTATTCAGCGACCCTTATCCACATCTTCATTCAGCAATTTGAATTTTAATGAAAGTAAATGGAATAATTAGCATTTCAAAGTGTGTTTGATACACTGAATAAAAAAAGGAAAATACTTTTATGTATAATCTATACGCAGAAGAAAAAGCATTTGGGAGGACGCAAAAGATAGGAAGTACAGTTGTAGTGTCTTCATTAGAATAACTTAAACAACTGCTTGCTCCAGCTGCATAATTATACAGGAGAATAATGTGTTATTAAGCTATGACTTCTCACCTTTTTTTTATGTAGTGTGAACAGCCATTTGTTTCGTTGTTATGCCTGTCTTCTCCAGTTATAAAATATAAACACTGTTGGCTGCCCACACCTATAAAATCTCTGTACTGGGCTAATACCACTGGCAGTAAAGGTTTTACAAGAGGGGCTCCACGCACCTGTATTTTTAGATGACTAAGAGCAGGACACCTATAAGCACAGTGGCGATAAGTAGTTCTGCTGTCGATTTTGGTTGTATGTTTGGGTTTTTTGGTTTTGGTGGGGGTGTTTCGGTTGGTTGGTTGGGTGGGGTTTTTTGTTTTTTAAAGTAACAGCTATTTTTTAATGTAAAAACAAAAAGTGTGATGAATGTTCAGAGTCTTGAACCAACACACAGAAAAGTATGCGGGCAGCAGGGATGGGAAAAACAGTGTATCATATCAAGGCTACCTGTTACCGTGGCTGCAGAAGCAGACTGGCACGTGGTATGCAAAGGAAACAATGTTCCTCAAATAGAACATTAAAAGAGAAAAAAAGGAAAAACAAATACAGAACCTGCTTTGGGAAATAGATACAACACAGACATTAATTACCCCTTTAGTCTTCTTGGCACAGTGCAAGCAAAAGTCTTCAGGTAGTAACCAGCTTTTATGAAGATCAAGCTACTGAACTTCACCACTGCCCACAACTTTTGCCCACCTGATGGAAATGAGTTCATGCAAGAGAGAAAGAAAAAGAAAAGCTATTCACAAACACTACCAGGGCTAAAATGGAAAGACCACATACCCCAATGATTGCGTTCAGTTCTGCCATGGTCACTTGTTTGGCACGCTCCACAGCCTGCACCACTTGTTGCTGGTGCTATAAATGAAGATCAGAAACAGAATAAAATTATTTGTTTCTAAATTCTTAAGCACAGTTTCTTTCTTTTATTGTTTTTATTTGCTTTTCTAACACATGCAGGATCTAAATAAGTATTCTCTAATAGACAGTCACATTGTGTGTTGATCTGCAAAAATATATAGGCAAGAGGAGGATTTTTATTTTTATGCCATTACATGCTAGGAATTACACCTCTGCTTCCCGAAGAGCTCTTTTACAACCTGGCTAAATGGGAAAATGCTCATCAGCACAATGTGCTTTTGAACTTAAATGCCATCTTCAAATGTAAGCCACTTTCCTTACAACCACGGAAACTTTATGAATAAACCCCACCCAGTATTCTGAAAAGAAAGGTATGTATTTTCAACAAGCACATGGCACCCACATCACTGAAGAATATACAGATTCTCCTCCTAGGTACATTTCAAAGCAGCTCAACCATGAGAAAGAAATTTAAAATGACATTCACAAATCTGTCAAACACGTGAAAAAGAACTAATTATTTCAATCCCCAATATGTAAATTTTAATAGCTTTAAAAAGTCCATCAAAAACACATGGTATAATTAACAACACAGTTTACAAGCTCCAGTGGTTGTATTATCTCAGTTTGAGTGATACTGTATTCCTGCAGTAAATTCAGAATTACTGTATGTCGAAAACTGACTGGTATTTATTTGAAAACATCAACTACAAACAGAATAAGGTTCTCATCTTGCAACCAGATTCATGCCTGTTCAGACCTCCACCAGAGGCAAATTAATCTTCACAGGCAACCTCATACAATCAGGATGACACAGAACAAATAGGTGCAAGGAAGGGTCATAGAGAACTGCAAGTAGGTTGTGTGATCTGCACTGAGAGTGAGACATCTTTGATTTACAGCTACAGGTCGAACAGAGAAAGGAAGGAGGTCTTGATCTGGAGAGGTGCTAAAACTGTAACAATGAAACATCAGCTTTGTATCGAAACCAACATCTAGTTTTTTGGCACAAAGTTTAAGGAAAAGGTTGAGAAGGTCCCTTTAAAGATTCAAGTTAGCCCTTCCATGGCTGTGCGTATGGGCAGAATGGAGCCAAGGTACAGGCCATCCTGTACAGCAACTCCTCCTGTGCATCCTTATCAGAAGTAAGAAGATGCATAAAATGAGGACCCAAATCCTCAAGACCACCTCCAACACAAGAGTGAGGTGAAGAGCATCCAGACTCCCCAATGGGAGCACCCTAAGCCCCACTGTGTGGGGGGCCTGTAAAAAAAGGTGCTGCTTGGCAGACTCAGATTTCACAATTCTCAGTGCAACACACAAACAAAAATGGTATTTTCACTTACAAGCCCTCTCGCATAAAAGCTCTCAGGGCAAGGAAAAACAAACCTAAAAGTCCATCCATAACAGTATGTCCCGGTTTTGGCCAGTACAGAATTAATTTTTACACAGCAGCCATGAGGTGTGGGCGTGTCTGGGCTATTTTATAACACCTCACCTCATTGCTTCAGGGCACAACTGAGGGACTCTTGGGCGTTCTGGAAGAAATAGCTTTTGGTCCAGGAAAGCATGGTAGCTGGAGGGTCTGTCTTTCATTGGTTCTTGGCCCTGGGCTTGGTGAACAATTTTGCTTGGAAAATCAGTCTCTCCTTGTACATTTTTGTTATTAGCATTGTTGCTGTTACTGTCTGTTTTCTTATCTCATTCCAGTAAATTGTTCTTATCTCAACCCATAATCTCTGCCTTTTTTCTCCCGCAGAGGAAGGTGGTGGGGGAAGTGGCTGCATGGTTTTCTTTTTAGTGGAAACACTAAACTGGGGAGTGCCATTCCTAAACAGGGACACTGTAAAAAATTCTGATTATGAAGAACAGATAAATGCAAAGAATGAAGGTGGTAATTCAGAAAAACTCCTGGAAGGAAGAAAATAGTTGGTTTTTTTTTTAAGCGAAGAAGAATTACATGAAGGAAATGACTAGAGACCAAGTAGAATACTGCTACTTTGTAGCTGCAAACAGAATCACAGCAGTCCCATTTAGAGTTTTGTAAAACTACAGTGCCAATATAAATCCGATCTCCCACTTACAAGAAGACAATGTAAAGACTAAAAAGCAGGTTGAACATGAGTAAACATATTCTTGGTATTTAAGAAGAAAAAATTAAAAATCCAGTGTATCTCTACCACAGATACCAGAAAAAAAGAAAATTATAATATTCAAGCACCAAGTTCCTGGCAACGTGTTATCAGCTCCAGGTCATCACTTGTTAAGAACAGGTACAGTTTTCATCGATTATATAGCTGAAAATCTGGTGACCCATGACTCTTATGTCAACAGGGTGATTATAAAAATTACAGCACTATTTTCTGGAGGAGGTCATTCACACCAAAAATGGGTCACGGAATTTTTCATCAAGTCATTATAAAAACCCCAAAAGAACAAAGAAGAGTTTTTAAAATATGTACTTTTTAATAGAAGCATTTACAGAGAAGTTTAGTCTTCTTTCTTACCATTTCACAGGCAATGCTTTTCACAATGAGGTAAAGAAAGTTCTTGCATATATGAGTGTTCTATTCCAACACCAATTCACTTAAATCCTGTTTCCAGGAGAAGAAAAAACTTCTAAGGCACTACAAAAACTGGCCTAAGCTTATCAAAATCATTGTAGAAATTACTTCAATTTGCATCCAGGATTTGAAAAATAAGTCAACTCCAAAAGAGCTAGAGTGTTTTCTGTTCCCTTACAGCAAACACATAAAGAATAGCTCTCAGAAGAATTTGGGAAAAATGTTATTTCATTCTTAGGCGAGAGGAAGAGAAGGCGAAGGCATGGAGTACCAAAACCTCACTTTCAGATTTCTGCTGGAGCAGCCACACAATCCATCTTTCATTGATACTAATAGGTTTGGGATCAAGACTTCACAGAGAGGAGAAAACCCAAGGGCCTAGTAACACTGAACTTAAATTAGGTACAGTAGAGACAATTAAAACTCTCCTATTGCTAGCTGCTTTAACATTGATTTAATCTTCAGTGGGGTCATATGCAAAAGGCTCAAAATAGATGGTCTGTAATTAGCCTCCCCATCACTTCCAGCTCATTGCAGCAACTGAGCAGGCTCCCCCTCAACTCTCAAAACCCCAATGGGGGGCATGACCCAAGTGATCCTGGGGCTACTTCAAGTTACAGACACAAACCACACACTTGAGTGAAAAAAGGCCCAGGAAAGCCCATGAAGGGTTTGAACAGGCCATGCAGGGTTTGAAGAGCTGTCTGCTCACAGCCCTTCTGAAACTGGGGGCTCCAGGTTACCAGCCACAGCTCTAGGAATGGGTGCGGATCTCTAGATGTAGAGAAGGAGTCCATCTGGGCGCAGGGACCCACAGCAACCCAAAGTCAAGGTGAGGGGCAGGGAGCACAGGGGCCCACTGAGCAGATGGCTGGCCCAGCCCGAATGGGTACCCAAGGATGGATGGTTCCAATACCTGCCATGTGCCTGAACACCCTCCTGGGCCAGCACACCAGCAACAAGCAGCATTATGTTAAAACCAAGCAGTACACATCGGCCTGTCCATCAAGTGATCACGTAGTGATTTACAGCCAAGTAAAAACAGCAACAACATAAAAGGGTTACTTTTTCCCCAACCAAATACAGACACAGGGTTGCAACTTTCACACACATTTAATGCTAGCCTTCCTCTGTGCACACAAGCAAATGACAGACCTGGGGTTTTTTCAGTTGTGGGAAAACAGTATTTTGCACTGCATTTAACATGCCAGAGCAATGAGCTCAGTACCCTGCCCCATGCAGACTAATACTGTTTCTCCTTTCTAACTTCTTGTTTCTTCTCCCCTGTTTGCTTTCTGTAACGAGCAGTGTGTCTGCACTTGCCTTGTGCTGGAAAATCACTTCTTTTAGTCTCACAGTGGGTAGCAACAGCTACAGAGACCACAAGAAGAATGTAGGCTTTTTCACCATCACATTGTCTCACCACACAGTTGTCACCTAGCCTCGGCTCATGCACAGGCAGTGCAGCATGGTGGAAAATTCCCGGGATTTTTATAACATGTCAGAGCTCTCCACAACTCCCAATGACAGGGGCACTGTGCTGACAGCAACCGACTGGCCAAAATTCCCCCAGGCACGAACACAGTTACACTGGTGTTAAAAACCCCTAATTACAGACTGTCTTCAGGACTACCACCAACATTCAAAGCAAAACTCCCTGAACAATTTGCTTGAAAGAAGCAAGCAGCCTCTGCTATTCCTTACTCACATTATTTTGTTGTTCTATTATATGTTTAGAGGAAGTACAGGTCTTGCTTAAGAACTGCAGCACTGCCTTTCTTAGAAGCCCTATCTAGAGACAACATAATGAGACAAGGTCATGCCAAAAACGCTAGTGAGAATTGGAGAGCAAATACACACTTACCACGGAGTACAGCACACACTGTAAAAGCTAGAAGGGACAAGTTGGGTCACTGCACACAGGCACCGTAACTCAGACAAGATATAATAACTACTTTAGAAAAATGTAAGAACATGATTAGCAATATATGCATAAATTGCTAATGAGATGCATTCCTTGCCAGAAGGATTACAGATCTCTGAGAGTTTCCTTGTTTCCTTGCTGTTTAGCTCCAGTCTGGGGCAAGTCTAAGATGGAGGCAAATAATTCTGCTTTCTCAACCTCACATCTCAGACCAAAAGCTACTTCCTTCTGATCAGTATGTAAGAACTCCTGGTCTGCCTTCCATATAATGGATCTCACCCTCCTCATTCAAATTTACTGGGCTTTAGAAATGCCTCTAGGGAAAGTATGCACAAAGAAGAGCAAGCATATTATGGCCCACACCAATCTCCTACAAGGAAAACCATCAACTGATATTAAAATGTTTGAAAAGAGAAGACATCTTTCTGATGTTTGTTTACATGTATGCATGCCAGTGCTTGGCGTTTTATTATACTAGTAAGTATATTTGACCACCTTAATGTGCACAGGGAACTGAAGATGCCTGTTAAAAAACAACCCATTCAGCTTGTTATTAGCTAGCTCACTGGCAGTTGGAAGGGAAAGTGAACCTTCCAACAAGGTTTCTTACAGCCTCCTTCAGCCTTACAAAATACTTACATTGAGGCATGTAAGTTGACAGGGACCAATACTGGCTTCTCAAGCAGCTTTTGCAAGTAATGCTGAGCTCCAAGTCGGACCAACTACAGCATCTGCTGTACACTGGCCAGCTCGCATGTGCTTCATGAATATAAACACAGTCAATATTTGCTCAAAAGAAGGTAATTGTGATATATGAGTACCTCTAGACACACTGAAGAAATGCCACTATCCAGCACTTGAGGTCATTCAGCACTTAGCCCACAATGATAGCCACAGTTGCAACCAGCCACACATACAGTAATCAGCCCCAACTTGAAAGCTACATACTCTGCTGAAGCTGGTAAATTCAGTTGAAAAGTATAAATTAGCAGAGGCACTGTCTATGGCTATAGACACAAAATAATTGCACTGAACTGTCTAGGTCATTCAAGCACGGGGACATTCAACTATCTATACCAACTGCAGCAGATCAGAACTAAATTAACTGCGTGACTACAGTCTAGACCCTTGCAGGCACCCCTTTTATCTTATGCAATAGGAACTACTTTGAGCACGCTGGTATCTCACAATATCACACAGAGGTGCAAAATGACTGTTGCAACACAGGAAGCCCAAAGCCACAGCAGAAATCGAATACACATCACCCCTGAGGTCCATCTCGTGTCTTGACCACAGAATCACGCTTTCCTATGAAAATGGGAAGTTTGTATTTCTTGGTGCTGTATTTTACAGTCTGCTTAAACTGGAATAAATGTAAAAACATGGTACCAGTTGACTGTGTATTTAGGCATGTTAGAAACTTTGTTTTAAATATATGCTTAGATGATGTACAGCGCAGTAAAACTGACTGAGACCTGGAGACTTTACTGAATACTTTACTGGATTGCTGCTAAACAAAGCAGACAGTAGTACACAGTAGTGTGATGTATTATAAATACATCCTTTTCACAAGATCTCTAGTGATTTTCCCCAAAATTTCTTACTTCTAAGTGAGTTATCACAAGCCATTGATTCCTTACAAAGTTAACAAGCAGTAAGACAAGTTAACCTGGTGCTATTATGAGGCAATAATGTTGCCATCAGTGCATGCAACCACTGTATTTTGTTCATTTTTCCCTCAGGCACAATATAAAGGAGCCTGATCACATTTTTCAGCCACTATTCCACAATTAGACTGTATGCAAAATGCACAAACAGCAAAAGCATGCTGCAACTCAATTCTCTATTAATCTAGATGACGAAATAAAGAGACATCCATTAAGACATTCACTTTTCAAAGACACAAATTAGAGGGAAACCAAGACTAGCAGGATACTCAAACCTGAAGCTCAGTTCTCTTTTGACACATCAGCGTATACCAATAGAGACTGATTTAATTATGTATTCTTACTAGAAGAGGTCAAACAACCATCAAGATTTTCCTAAGCCCATTACAGAAACTGTCACTGTCAGTTGCACTGTCAAGACACATGAAAAGCGTTTTTATGTTTCCCTTCTCAATCCTTCCCTGCTGTTTATATATGGTATGCTATCCCTGCACAGCAAATAAAACCATGTAACTACACCTATAGAGACTCTGAAGCAGTCAAAGTACAAAACAGCTACTTGTTTTAGATCTGTGCAGGACTTGAATTCTGGTCCCCCAGCAATCAAGCTAGAACATTACATATCATTTAGTTTCCACAAATCCATCTTAGTAAGCAGAGTACAGTGGCACTCACAAACACTTCTAGTTTTGATGGCATTATTCTCGTTTCAAACACACACAGATACAAACACATGTGGCACGCATGAAGCTCATTAACTGAACAGCAACATGGAGCACACAGCCTCTTCTTTGCAGCCAGCTGAGCAGCTCTCTTGAAAAGCACTGGCATTTTATGCAACAAGTGAAAAGCCAGGAGAAATAGTCACAACATGTTCTCAGGCATGACGTTTTACACATGCAATACACAAAAAGACACCTTCCAGTTTTGACTTCACAGCTTCACATATTGTATTGAAATGAAACCATGTGCTAAATTGATGAACACTAACCTGTGCCAACAGACCCCAGCCTCCAGTCCCTTTCCTTCAGAGGGGTGGACAAGGGAAGCCATTATGCACCTGTGGCTTCTTTTCACGAACCACACTTCTTTTTTACTTCACACACACCCGTTGCTCGGAAGCTCCCTCATTAGCTCCCGTCAACTCCCCCAAATCCCAGTGCCTCTTAAATTATCTACAATGCACTCACAATAATACCAGCAAATCATAATTTGGAGAAAATTAATGCTTAGGGAAATTAGCTCACAGTGAGTTTCAATTTTCTGTTTATATTCCCCAAATACACAAAAACATAGAAAGATTTAAGGTAGTAAGTAATCTGGGATGCAGAGAGAAAAAAGGCAAAATAAAAGCTGTGTTTCTATGCCTGCTGTGTTGAACACCACTATTCATGTACCAAAACAGAAGTTTCTGCCCAACTTTAATGTTCATTGCCAAGGATGTAGCACAAATTATGCCTTTCTAGCATTTTTTGCAAGCTGTCTTTTGAGACCCACAAAATCATAATTTCAAGATAAACTACATCATACATTAAAGAAAAATATTTAAACTGTAGTTTTGCTTTGACATTACAACACATTCCATTTCATAAATATATTTAAATGGTATTACAATAGGCTTGAAGAAGATAATGAAGTTACAGTGATAACAGCACAGTGGAAAGTCATCTACAAGTGCCAAGAGATTCATAAGGAAACAGTCTCAACACAAAGTCCCACTTTTGTAAGAGATATGATGAGGCAATCGTTTAGATCAGAAGCAGTACAAATGACTACCTACCTCTTGGGACAGGAAGGGAATGACTTGTGCACATATAGCATTCAGCCTCTTGACAATTTCTGCCTGAAAGCCACAAGAAAAACAAAGTTCAATTACATAAATTCTCAAATGAGACTGTCACCCATGAACCCTAAAGAGACATTTGCTTGGTTTTTTTCAACTCTGGCCATCCTCTGGCCAAGAAATATTCTCAAAATAACAAAAGTGTTTGCACACAGATTCAAAAATACTTAGGAGGCTAGTAATTTCTGGCTAAAACCTTATCCTAAAAAAATCCACTGTTTAGAACTGACAAAAAGAGTAGTTAATTTTGATTACACAATCACAGGAATTTAAAGAACAAAATCTTCAGGAGATGTAACAAAAAAGGTAACAAAATTCTGTGTATCAAACTGAACTCTCTCCTACGATGCAAAAGGAAGGATCATTTCAAATTATAGCAATGCCACTGTAAGCAAAGGGAACAAATACACCATTTATTTGTAACAGTGCATATCACGGGAACATTAGCATTGTAATATACAACCTTACTGATAATCATTCGACCATGTATTTCAGAAAGGAATACTGCAGTCTTGTAACACACTTCTGCTGTTGTCTATTCTACTGGTTAGTAATAGTTACTTTCGTGTGGCAACTGTAATCACAAATTAATAATATACAATATTTTATTTTCATACCAGAGATCAATTCTTATTCTGTGTATTTAATATGAAAATCTCAATAGAGACAGAGGAGATCTGGCTAGATAACACAAGAATTACAGCTCCAGAAGCAGAATATTTAAAGCCACACAGACTTTCCTACAATAAATCATAACTTTCTTACAATAAATTCTAACCAGGATCAGTTCCTCATTTACGATAGGACAGAATGCTTTTCCTCTCACAAAGTCATAAATCATGTGATAAAGACATACTAACACGCAATTTAGCCTTCCTTCTTTTAACAGCAAACCTTCCAGCCTTTTTGGTATGCTGTCTTTTAAATGGCAAACACTTAGAAAAGAATCTATAGATCAGAAAGGCTCAGAAGTAGCAGCAAAAAGTCAGAAGTTCATATGAAATAAATCTGGGTTCAAGGAATATTACAGTTAGCTACATAACCAGCAGACATGGTTTGCAAGAGGTAAGAGTACATGTGAAACTAACTCTGCCCCCTTGTGCATACTGGGTGATACATACAAGTTAATACACACTATTTTGCAATGCAACTTCATTTCTCTGAAATCCATCTAGATTCCCATATGCCATTTATATAGCAATTTCTGTGTTAAACTGTCCTTGTATCTCCTCACTGGTCTTCACTGTTTATGCAAGTCCTTGTCTCATTAAATTTATGCCTTTTAATAATTTTTTTGTATTTGTCTACTACATCTTTTCTATTTATTCAGCAACATAGGTATCTTATAGGACACTTCAGAATATGTTCTGTTCAGCAAAAAGCTAAATTATCCACAAATTTCAAATGCACCTATAAAATCAGATATCCCACACTGTAAAACTTAAATATTCCTTTAAGCAGACAGCATCCACTACATTAGTTGACAAGGAAATTTATTAACTGCTTGTTACACAGGCAGCACAGGGAGTGACAAGTTGTGTGCAGCTAAGCTTCAGCCAGAAAGGCTGTACAATCCAATACAGCATTACTTGAGAAACAGTATTTGATTGTAGTACAAGGCACAGCTGGTAAAGTACCTGTTCTTAGTGGTTCCAGCACCATTAATCAAGTAATTTCCAAATTTTGGGTTCCAGCCACACTGCTATTTTTTTTTGGAGAAATCTCCTGAGTGCCTTAAAGCCAGAGAGAAAACTACACATTTTATTCTTCAAGGCTTTTCCACATGAGCACAAAATTCCAAAGGGCCCCCTGTCCTGACATAAGCTGAGGCCAGCCTCACCTGCCGTTTAACACACATATGTGCCTTCATAAAAAAAAAGGCACATTGTGCTTTCTTCTGATGCAAAACAACTCCTCTCCATCTTTAAAGGGCCTGTCACAACCTTCCCCTGCATAGCTCTAGGGGAGTAGCCTTTGGAAAACCACTCTTCTACCTCAGCTGGATACCTTTAGTGCACTGCTAAGGAACTGAGAACAAAACCAGCTCAAAGTGCCATGCAGGAGCTCAGCATCTAATTTTAAAAGGCTTGTTGATTCATAGATTTTAAGGCCAGAAAGGACTGTTACAACTGTCTTATCTGACCTCCTGGGTAACACAGGCTATAAAACTTCACTGGTTTCCCCATCAAACCTGTAAATTACCGTTCAGCTAGGATATAGCTTAGTCAACAAAAATAATTTTATTCTATTCACTTTGAGGCATTTCTTCTCAAGTAAGGTACTCAACCATAGATATTTCAAGTTATTTCAATTATGATGTTTCTCTTTTGATCACTTCTCTCCCCCCTCCCCAACAGAAGCGTCTCTCTTCTACTGCTCTTCTGGCCAAAAAGTGGCTGAAACATATTTGCTCAGTATTTATAAAAAAATCCACCTCTGGCAGATTCTGAACCTGGGAAACGTTCAGCTAAAAAGAGTTTTCCAAAAAGTTGTAAGTAACTGAAAACAGGTGACTGAATATGAACAGCTACACGACTGCAATAATCTCTTGATATCAATCCCACCGGAGTGCAGAACAACAACTCCTTTCATGCTGTATGCAGGGAAGTGAGCTGATGGAGAAAGCATCCAGCTCAGCCTATGGAGAAGAAAGAGCTAAAACAGCTTCAAATGATGTCTAAACATTCCCCAGCAGCACTTCTATGCTAGACCAGTCACACCAAAGCCAAAAAGCCCTTACTATACTAAAGTGTTTGCATTTTTTCCCTTATTAAAACAGTCTTTACTTTCCCTAACAAAGAGCATCCCCAGTTGCATGGTTGTGAATAAAGTTACCTTTTATCATCTTCCACACTCAAGCAGCAAGGAAACAGCCCAGCTGAGCAGCAGCAGACTGCAGAGACACAGCATGACTGAGGCATGGAGTGCCTACCTTTGGAGACCACGGGCAGTCCGACAGCATGAAGGAAAACACTGTGTATGGACACAAGATAGGTACACATTCTGTACCAAGGAAAGTCTCAAAACAGACACTTTCACACAGTAAATATGAAGTACACTCTGTCTCAACACTGCAACTGTTTCTCCAACTAACTGCAGGAGATAATGCCACAGCCGCAGGCTTGACTGTCTTCCACAAAACATACAAGAGAAAGGAGTTAGCTGCCAGAAGCTAGTTGAGTGGGTTTCTTGCAATGCTGCCCTGAAGCTTGAAGGTGTAGGTACTGATGCCATAGGTTAGCGTCTCAGTAGACCTATTCCTAGTACCCCTGGAGGAAGCCTGGAAACTCATTCTTCTTTGCCTAAGGTACAGACTCTGTCACAAGGTAAAGCACAACTTTGTATTTCTACACTCACACGCATTTTTAAAACCCTACATTTGAACAACAGTTTAGGATTTCTTTTTATCTGCTAAGCATCAGGTCAATGGGTTTTTCACAATCAGTGTAAATGCCAGGAGAAGGAAAAAGTATGATTTCATAAAATCAGGCATCCAGTTCCTCACATGGAAAACCAAAGTTGCCTCGGAAACATGGCTGCTTTCACAGTCATCTAATTTTACCTCTTTTGTCCCATGGGACCAGGCTTTAGAGAGGCTTCATTTATTTACAGGCCCTTCCACCGGGCTTCAGTTATCAGCCAATAATGCTGTGGACACACACTCTTCTAATGGCCTATGTTTTGAAACCAAGTCTAATCCGATGGCACAGTGCCCAAACTCCTCTTCCAGCATAGCCATTAAAGGATGTAGGTTATTGCTGTTGTCACCATTGATATTTGTCATTGTAGTGTAATTAGGGCCCTAAAATGATGCATTACAGCCCTTGGCACAGCTTCTATTAAAATCTTTTCTTCTGCTCACTGAACTGCGACCTGCTTTCTGATGAACAACAGACAGACAGCTTTAGGGTGAGGAACAGATTCATCAAAGTAGTATTTTCCAGCTCTGGAAATAAAATAAAATAAATAAATAAACGAGTAAGAGGGCAACCTAAAAAGAAAAACACAAGGGGGGTAAAGGGGGAAGGAAAGCAAACAGAGTGCTTGAATTTCATCTGACCACTTGAAATTCTGATTTCATCTAATGAATCTTTCTTAGGACAATATATTCCCAGCCTGTGAATCACATGGTTAATCAGGGCTCTAATCTGCTATCCATCAGCCTATGCCAGCACTGTAAATTCCAATCACATTTATAGGTTATGTGGGTCATGCATCCCCGAACAACTACGTTCACGGATATCCTGCGTAAACTGGCATGGATTCTGAAATGCTGTTGTTAGTGTTACTGAATGTTATAATACTATTCAGAGCTTTATGAAAGCTCCTGATAAACAACTGCTAAATTATTGCTTGTGGATACAGCGTGAGGCTCTGAAATAGCATTAATGGCCCAATAAAAGGGTGACTGCTCATGCCAAAATATAAAAAAGATAGCTTTTGCTGCCACAGTTTGTCAAATCTGTTAACAAACTCAGATGCTTCTATTTCTCCTTTCCTTGAACACAAAAGATGCTTGGTTTTGCATAAAAACACACCAACATAGAACCAGAAAAGATGAAGGAGAGGCAGAAAGGAAAGGCTTGGGCTAGAATCGCCTTTTTCCTTGTGTAATGCAAGCTTGTATTGTTTGCCTCCTTTGGGAGACACCTACAAGACACTGTTTTAAAAGTTTTGATCTCTTTTCATAGCCACTTACATGACATCATTTTCAAAAAGAGAAAGATTAAATATTTATTAACTACAATGTTAACTTTTTTCTTTTTGTCTGAGTATAAAGAGATGATAATAAAATCACTGTGCCAGAATCTGATCCCAGTAAAAATACGAAGACCAGTATCAGTTAATAGTCCGTCAGCATTGCTGCAGAGATGCAACACAAGAGCAAAAGCTTAGGTTTCTGATTCAGACAAAATCTTTTTGACCTGATGGTTAAATGGTACTTTATTTCCTAAAAACACCCAAAAAACTGACACCTTAAGTTCACAAGTGCCTATAAAGCATTCTGAAAAATGTTCAAAGATAAGCCTGTAGACAAGACTATGCCTTAAGCCACATGAGGTGACCCAGTCTATGAAGGGGCCTCAGTAATGCTGCTCCTTGGACTACAATCATGGCTCCACAGCTATCAGCTGTAGGTAAAGAGGAGCACATGATGGACCATTAGACTCCTAAATCCCTTTCAGGATGGCAACATAGTGGTTTAATTCAATTTACCCCTGCCACACACAGCTAAAATAGGACATAAGCACTCCGTTAAATATGTTCAAGTGCCTTAATTAGCATTTTAGCATATGTCCAAATTCTTAGAACTGATGGAGATTAAAAAAGAAACAAGAGCCATATAAACGCTCATATAAACTCATATAAAATAAGATATTAAAGTATTCAGAAATGTTCTAACAGATAGGCAGTTTTAAAAATATCTATTTGCACTCCCTTTTTCCTGGAAAAAAAAACCATAAATGATTCTGTGGAAAAAAGAAAATTGGGATTTTATTTATAGCACATAAACTTTGGGAAAATATTTCCACTATATTTCACAAAGTTCCATGGTTATTACAATTATAAAAAATTGCTGGTGAAGAATTACCACTGGAGGCTCTAGGTTTGTCAGTGGAATGGAAACAAAACTACTATATATGTATTGTTGAAATAAACCAGAATAATAAAACATTATTGGGAAACCCATTTCAGCAGCCAGTAGGAAGAAGAATATATGCAATTACGCTTTCAGAAAAATAATCTGAAACAACTGTTATTTCAGGTTTAATTTGTTCCACACAATGCAGCCTTTGCCAAAAAGATCAATCTAGTTTATTAAGTGCTTACCAAGAACACATGCACACACCCTAAACAAGCATTTCACAAATTAGTGAGAACAAAAAAACATTATTACACTGTATGAAACATATCATGATTCCGAATAAAGCAAGCAAAAAAGCTAATCTTGGTATTTCACAGAAAATTAACTCTTCATTCATAAAGAAGAATGTGTTTTGTTTTAATCACAGACTTTTGTCTGGAAGTGCTTACTCCAGTTCTACAGAACTGGAGGAAATACTGCAAGCTTTGAATATCAAATTTCTCTTCAGCCCTGACGGAATGGTGTTTGGAAACCAAGACACAAAGAGCCTAGTCTTATAGTCAAAGCAAGCGGATGGAAAAGACCTTCTTACCTTCTGTGTTAAGAAGGATACTAATCAAAAAAGATCTTCACTAAGCCAGTTGCTGTTTAGGAGATACAATCTGAGCAATGCACATAGTTGAATATAACCACCACCACCAGACAGACAAATAATCACAGGTACCATTCTCCACCTCACTTTCATACCAACTTTTTTACAAACATCCCAGCTAAGTTCCTAAAGTGCTGTAACTTTCCCTCTGCAAGTTAATTTAGTGTTTTGTAAGTTAATTCAGCTGTCTGTTTTGCACAAAATACTACAAACAGCAGCATAAGCAATAAACTGGAGTGGCAGACTTCTCAAAATCAATTTTCTAATGTACACATGACTCTGTGGGCTGCTGAAGTGAATTGATAAGACACAGCTTTTATTTAATGTCTTAGGAATCACATGGAGCTGAACTGAGCAGGAAAGGATACATACTGAATCATTCATGATTAGGACAATAAAAAGCAAGTCAAGTAGGGTGACATACAAACATGCATCAAGCCTGTCACCTGATGAAGTCAATGTTATTTTGTTAATACCAACTTACATCAGCAAGTAGGGGAACAGAAATGCACAGCCTGGATATTACCAAAGTTCTTCAGTTGCTCAGGCAGCCACCAAGCCGCATCCTGCCCTGCCCTGACATTGTGTACTTGCAGAGCATCCAGAAGAAAAGGCTAAAAGTGGAACTTGAAATGACAAAGACTGGTTTCAATTTCCCTTCCTCAAAGGCAGCAGGAAACACTTGCTGAAAAATCAGACAGAAATCAGTAAAAGGACACTGCCACGGGAAATGCTGTTTCCATCAGTAGAGCTTTGAAGTCCTCTTTAAGGTATTATGCCTTTGCTTACAAGCAATCCTCAGCATTTCACAGTAATACTTTTTTTGTGAAATATGTCCTCATTACACAGGAATGAGAAGTTTACACCACTCTCTACCAATTGAAGGATGTGACTTCACAGTTTAAAAAAAATACAGAAAAAAAACATTTTAAGCTTATAGACCTATGGCATCACACTAAGGCAGCTTCAGTTCAGAGTTCAGTACTTTGCATCTGTCTTCTACCTGCAATTAGGTCAGAAATTCCCATTTTAATCTTTCCCATAACTGCTGAAAGACAGCAGCACATGCACGATCTCTTACTACTCAATTTCTGCCCTTACACACTCTGCCAAAGAGTCTGACCACAGTTCTGCACCTGCTGGAAATGGCACAAGCCAGTCTGAGCTTGTCCTTGTAGCTATATGCATACATTGGTTTTAGTGTCCAGTTTTAATTTAGTTGGAGGACGAAAAGTCTCCTATTTATTTATTTCCATCACAAGTTCATTTATACTTTGGTTCACAGGGGTGACAGGAGAACTAGTCAGAAAGGAATACTGCAGATCAGTAGTTTCAATGTTACATCATGAAAAATTAAACAACAATAAAAAAAAAGATTGAGAGATTAAAAACCTGTTCCCAGTAAGCTTATGTTTAACTTGAGGTGGTGGCCTTAACTGCCCTGAAAAAATATTAAGGGGGCAAGACTTCATGGAAAAGATGAAAATATCTAGCATTTTAATTTAAAAGAAACCACGCTTTTAAAATGTACATATATTGTGCTTACGAAAGAGGGTTCTGATTTTTTTAATAAAAATGTTACCATAAAATAAACACCCAAATAATTTTCCCACTACAAAACAGAACTGTCAATGTCCACTCCTGATCCTTGCCAGAACTTCACTTTCGCCTGCAAATACATATAAAGGAAGACTCAGAAACAGCTATAGGTACCTGTTATCCTACATCTACTCTCTATATTATGGCTACATTGCTTACTCTGGAGCAGCATGCTTTAAATGTTAATCACTTAGAAGCTGATATGCTACTAGAGTTGAGAACTGTGAAGATTGTGACAGATTTCCAGTTACACCTAAAAAGTTATACTTTTCAGCCTCAATACTTGCAGAAAGCACTGCAACCAGTGGCACCAGACAAAGGTCTGCCAAGAAAGAAAATTAAGTTTCTCCAGCAAGTATTGTGCTGCTACAGGTTTTAATGAACTACATAAAACCAATCAATAAACTGATAAAAGCTGCAATCAGAAGTCACCCATAAAAACAAGAAATACAATGTGACTGCTGAACTCAACTTTATTTTCTTCCAAATTCATCTGGAAGCCAGGAACCAGTCCTTCTGCATCAGGAACAAGACTACTACTTCTCTTCTGCCTTCGGTTTCCTTTGTTTACCTGCCTCAGCCCTGCAGGTTATGAAAGGTGGACCCCGTAGTTTGTCTGATTCATTGACAGTCACACTTGATTGTGTTTGCTTCCAGGAAAGAAAATACTAGGAACAAACACACTGATCTATTTGGTGGATTTGTTAATTCCTTTTACAAGAATTCTCAGAGTGCTTGAAAACTCTGTCGTGTTTCACCTTCAATCATTCTTCTTCTTACCCAGCAATTTCACAATACATTGCAAATAGCAATCAATTAGCTCAAGAAACAAAAGATAAAAGGTATTTTTTTAAAGGAAACATCATTTTAACTCGTCTTCCATTTTAACTACCCTGTTGTACCATTAAAATGAGCAACACTCAGATGCAATTTCTGCAGATGAACACAACAGATTTTAGTATTTGAAATAATAGACAAAAATACTGCCCCTTTTAAGCCAATACAGAACAGCACAATTTTAACAACATCCCTGAAAGAGATGAAAGAACAGTGCACTGGGTTCTGTGGCAATGATATAATCAAGCTTCAATTTTGAATCCTTGCAAAGACAGAAATTCAAACAAGGCATGTTACTATCTCACATTTTAAACCAAGGGAAGTATGATACCTGCTAATTCTTTCTCAAGATAAAGAAATGTTTCATACTGTATCAAGTCCCAGTTGCTGGAACAGAGCGATCATCTGAGAAGCAGAATACACTCAGGACACCTTTCTCCTTTTCTGATCTAAAGAGTTTTTTGTTTGTTAAATCAACACTCTACAAGTGAAAGTTTACTAAAATACTAAGTGTATAAGTAGGACACATTTTCTTTTACTCCAAATTTAAATGGAAGTTTCAACTTCAGGTGTTGGCTCATGATTTCCTCATGCTTGAAATGGCAACAATGAAAGAACTAGTAATTTAATCCTTTAACATGGGAATACCTAACAAGTGGTAGTTTCACTAGAGAAACACATCTAAAATAATCAGATAGTTTACAATTCTCTTTTTAGCCTTCCTAAGAAGACAACTTTGCAAAGCAAATGCTAAGACATTTGTAAGAGATATGTTCACAGAAATTCCCTTGTCCAAGACAGTTGGATACACTAAGTACATCTCGATGTTCAATTCATTTGAATGGCATTCCCCCAGTAAAACTCCTACCACAACAGACAGAATCTGAGTCAAGCAACACCAAATAGCATCTACCTTTAAATTATATCAGCATTATTGAAATTTTCAAATACTCTTCATCTAAAAGGGATTTCAATATAAAATAACTTTTTGTAGAAAAGCAAAGTTTAAGAAAATGCCATAAAAAGCAGAACAGGAGGAATGAAGCAAGAAGAACTCTCTGGTTAGGAAATGTAGATTTCATGGAACCTTTTTCAATGTGCAACTCCTGTGTGATCACACTTTATGGAGAGCTACTATGAACCGCGTTAATTTCAGACAAATGCTCAAGACACGCCATATGCTAAATGTGCTTTTCATCATACTACACTTACAAACTCTAATAAAAACATCTAGAACATGGAAAACACATCAAATGTAAGCAAATATAAGGGGTAACTCTCCAAACAGATTAACCATGTGATCAAAGTTCTCCTTAAACATGTTCATATCAAAAGAGGCATCAGTCAGAACAAGATTCCTTCACGAAGTTGTACCAGTTTCACACCCAGGATCCCCTACTATAAAGATGTCTGGGCCAGAAACATCATTTACACACTCACCAATTACGATGTACCTGCTCTCGAGATAGAGAGAAGGCTTTCACTGTTACTTCACGTGCACTTTAAATTGGCTAAGAACAGGCACAGAAAAGGTTCTCCCTTAATCCAGCTACTCTTGCTTGCCCCATCCTTCTGTTAATAGCATTTTTGTGGGCATGTGCTGAACTAAGCAACGAATTTATCCACATTAAAGCAGAGCCCACTTCCAAATGAAATTCTTTTTTTGAAATACAAACACCATCCCAGACCCAGTTTACCATGGGGTTGACCCAAATACAGAATGACCCCTTTCATTACCACTGCCATCTTCTGCCTGGCTTGAAGTGCACAGGAAACTGCAGTCCTAAACACACAAAATCTCCAAGATGAGACTTTTTCTGAACACTCCTTTGAGTCAGAAAACAAGAGCACAGTTAAGAGAGTAGACCACGCAGCAGCATTTCTGTCAAGCTGCTCAGAGATACCAGTAGTTCTCTGGGCAAGGTAAGGCACCTTGTTTCATCTCCTCCACTACCCTGTTTCACCTCCTCCACTACACTGCAGCCAAGTCATACTGGTATCAATCATATCCTAAACTTTTCACCTCTCAGGCTAGTATCATGATTGGTTTAGCTTTAAGTTCCCACTAGCCTTTACAGCCACCTGTTAGATATCTCGTAAATCAAATCACCATCACCCAACTGCTAAAATCCTAAGGCATCAGCACAGTGAATTCAATGCAATAAATAAACAAAAACTTGTGTAAATTAGTGGTAGACATACCAAGACAGTACTGGTCAAATGAAGAAATTAAATGCTGTGGTCAAACTGTGAAGAAAAACCCACACTCACAAAACAAGGTATGTTCCTTCAGTTATAGCAGACAGGATGAGAGACAGCAAAACCACATTTCTGTGCCCAGTTTGTTGTGGATTTAATGAATTTCTGGCTTTTTGCCATGGAGTAATTCTATGGTTTACCAAAATGCAGTCTCTGGGCTTGTTAATTTCATATTTAGCTTGCTAGGTCTGTAATCTTGCCACTCTTTTAATCAAAAAGGTTTCAGGCAAGCATTTACATGAAAAATACTCATTCAAATCCTAACATTTTTACCCACAAAAATACACAGAGGTTGGATATATTCTGGTTTATGAAAATCTGTTTTGCACAAGCTATGATAATTATTCCTTTTTGTAATAGCAGTTTCCCATGACAATTTGAGACTTAGTTGTGCTATTCTGTTTGCACTAGAAATTTGCCAGAAATACAAGAAGGAAACCTTAAAATTACAGAACTACCTACTGACTGTTTGCAAACCTGCTAGTGTAAAATCATTATCTGTTTTTCATAAAGGCAACTGAGAAAGCTGGGAGGAGTAGGGTGGAAAATAGGTTTGATGACAAGTGGATAGCATAGACTGTGTTTCCTTTGTGTGAGCTTCAGTGAAAATGACAGAATAAGTTGGAAAATCCTATACTTCAATATAAAGTGAAAGCAGTTTAAAATTACTGATTTATTTATTGAAATAAGTCCATTTTCACTACTATAACACACAAAGTGTGAGTGAAAGCAAAGGAAAGAGAAATGAGAAAACATTTATTTTTTATGCCACCAACAAGGGAGGCAATTGCTTTTACCACCACAAGTATAACTTCTGCTCATGAACACAAAACCAAAGCTGCCTTAAACTAGCTACAGAATAGCCCAAGAAGCTGGATAAATAATCAGCACAGTAAAACCTTGCCAACTCCTCAGTTATTAGGACCTGAGCAAGTCTGTTCAACAGCAGCTAAAGCACACCTGTGCGTACTTCAGTCAATACTCTTGAATACCATCCACATGCACCAAACACCACTTTATCTTAACTCTGTACCTGTAAACAAAGTCTTGAAAACAGATGCCATTTTTCTGCAGTCTAAAGCAATACAGAATTACTCTCAATATCTACTGCAGAACCTGTGTAGGGCTCATTTGACACGGTTGTAAATCAGACTTTCTCCGGCTATATTGACTAACCTAGACTGTACACTAAGAGATATTATAGTTTTGTTAAATTCATAGCTGTTCTGCATCCAAAGTTTACTACCATCTGAGGGAGGTTAACCACAATAGGTAGAAGCAAACAGATGCCCGAATACAGAAAGTGACCTGCTTTACCACATAAATTCCACTGCTTCACGAAAGTGGAAAAGCAGAGCAGTGTTTCAGTGGAGAGAAACAGATATCAAACCTTTCTTTTATATTATGCTGAAGAGAGTCCTTAGACTAGTACTTCTTTTCAAAAAGTCCAACTTGTATTTCTGCTCAAATTACATTTACAGCTTCTCTCATGTAGGGTATTCACATACTAAGGAGTGATGATTCACTCAAAGCTGTGATCCTTACTACTGATATGAAGTTGGTTTGCCTAATCTTTTGACATCTCACATTGTCATTACCTTCCTTCCTTCAACTTTGCAGCAAATAAATCAAGAAAGAGCCTTGAGGAATTCATTGTCTAGTGGGCAGGTAAAAATGCAATTGTGGTTAAAAAGAGACTGGGAAACTAGCTACTTGAGAGCTACACCAAGAGCCTGCCTCAGAGTAATTCTGCATAGTTCCACATAGAACCACCCAGCACAGAAAAGTGTTTTCAGACCCTGTATTTTCCCCTAAGTTTACAATGGAATTGCTTGTACCAGAGAACCAAGACCCCACAGTGCTGCAACCACTGCATGTACATTGTAAAGGTTTGGACACACAGGTGGCACGAATACTACCACACGGTAAGAAATTTTGTTTCAGTTTTCCCCTGGTAAAAAAAGTAGTATTACCCCATTGTCCAAATGGAGGACAGAGGCTGAGAAGATAGACTACCACAGGCAAACTTCCTCAATACAAATCAAAGCATTGACTGCATTACCACTGAAAGGTACATTACTGGAACCTGTGAATTGCAGCTGGGATGGAAAATAGCAGAATTCACATGGGAAACAAAAGGAGGACAAAACTGTCTTGGGAAAGAGCACTCTGCCCCAAGCATACCGCCCTATTAAATAAACACAGCCACTTCTAAGTGACTTCCATTTAATAGCATCTCACCTCCCATTTTTTAACACACTGCTCCCGAAACAATCCCCTGTGGTAAGCGCTATACTACAGGAAACGGTATTACTTCCACTTCCTAGACAGAGATCTGAAGCAGTGAAATCCACAGGTGAAGTCTCCAAAAGATATGTAATGGGATTTTTAAAAATGTCTTAGCAGACTAGACGTGTAATTCAGCAGAAAGTCAGCAACAGACAAATACTCAAGAGAATTTTCTAGAATACCTAAGCACATGAGGCTTCTACCCTTACTTATAGCTATGCAAATGTAGCTTTGCATCCTAAAAAAACCACAGCACATCACCAGAAAAATCCCAAAATACAGTCTTCAGCCCCTTGTCTCCTCAGTCAGGAATGGCACAGCGACTAAGTCACCAAAACTGCATATGAGTTTCCATCTTCAGGACTGAAGCTACCCACTAACCCTACTGAGTCTTTGGCTTAACATCATCAAATTCTCTGTCAACCAGCTCACAACTCATACCTGCAGAAATCTTGTCCCTGCAACTCCCACAACTCAGTGCTTCTCCAGCCATGTTCCCCACAGAGCTGAGAATCTCTGCCAGCATTATTCACACATAAAATACAGCAGCAACACATTAAAAAGAAGAGTGGATATCAGACACACTTCTGTGTAACAGCTTAGTGGTTAAAGAGTTTAATCAGACCATTATATACAGTACTTCAATTCTTTCTTCACTTCTCCTTCCCCCTCTAATAGGTTTCTGTGAAAAGTGGAAATACTCCCAATTCTTCCCCTGGAGAAGGAAAGTCTCTTTCCAGTCCCTGCTTAGAATAAACGTACATGAAAATATACCACAGGCTAAACCACATAAATAGGTTTTGGGCAGGGACTGTAATCCAGTACAACTCATCCAGCTGACCAGAGTCTTTCCAGGGGGAACAGCACAGCATGCATTTCTCCTCTTTCAGCTTTACTGGACCATTAAGGATCTCACACAAACCAGCAAGTTTTCTCCTGGGTATACTAGTCATTTTCCTGGTAGAGAAGAAACATGGGTCTTTCTAGCAGACAAAAACCCAGCAGAACTAAGAGGACTCAAGAGTGCTGCCTTCTGCAGCTTTTTTGTTTAAGAAAAATCCCTACTATGCTTATGTTTTGATGTAAAGACTAGGCACCACTCTTCGAAAAGTGATTCAGAAACTACCAAGCCAAGGCAGCATGTCCTTGCAGCACCAACTTTGGTGATTTCAAGCGACGAGAGATTTGAGACACTCCTGCAAGCTCAACATTCCCCTATGAGGTACCCTCCATATGTACTAGATGTCTTTGGTACCGTGCTGAGTCACTTAACTTACACTACATACCTCAAGCATTTGTCTGCCCTCATTCAGCCAGCCCTGCAGCCCAGTGGTGCAAAAGCGCCCACAGCATTGTTCCTATCTTGCTGCAGAGAGCAGTCACAGTCGCTTATCCAAGGTCTCATGGGAATCCCTTGACAGCGTAGTCCATAACTTGCACTCAATTCCCTCCAAGCCCCTGGCAGCTGCATCTCATCCACCTGCAAGCTTTCTGCTTTGCTTTACATTAATACACAGAGGCATTTCCTGTGTCTACAGGTTTTCAGGCCCTTCAGGTTCTGTCACAGGCTTAAAAAAATAACCCTCTTGACCCTTAATGCAGTGCATACTTACAGCTGCATTTTTCTTTCAAAATGTTTAAACTAAGATTATCCCAGCATCCTTTCACCTACACAAAGACGTGTTAAAAATGAAGGCTTTAGATGAAATACACACCTGAGTTCCAAGCAGAAAAAGAGAGCTAACAGCAACTAAACAAAGGACAGAAGATAATTCCCTATATTCACAAGGCCTCTATGTCCATTTGACTGAAAGCACATTTGAAAAAAAAAGTTGCATATGCAAAGAAGCTATTTATTTGTATCTGCAAAGAAAAGCCTTATGTCTTTCCATGGAAGAAGGTTCTTTAGGTGTATAATAGCAAGGCTGCTAATGTTAGCTTTAAAAGCATCTTGTATACATGCTTGAAAATTCGTCCTCAAACAGAAACCTACAACCTCAGAAAGAAAAAAGCAACCACATGTATGCTCATGGGAGCCCTCTTCTTGTACGATCTTGTGGGGTTGTTGCTTTTTACATCTCAATAGACACAATCAAACCTAAGAACAAGAACAGTTTTCATCCTTGGTAGATTGTGGATTTAGAAAAAATTTCAGAAACAAACCATGCCCCAGAAATTTCCAGGATGTCACAGGCATACAATTGTAAGACTTCTTCTTCTGCTGCCAACAAGTGAAACAGGGTGCATTTTTTGGTGTCACCTCTGTAGAGATAAACCAGGGAACTTTGTGGGGGAAGAAAACTAAATGCCTTGTAGATATAAATGGCAAATATTCTTCTCATGTCCTTCACATTCAAGACACATTAGCTTTGTTTTCCGTAACAGCCATCTCTAGAAGAAACTGGAAGCAGAGAGATGCAAAGGAAGCAGGGTATCACTTCTGAATGAATTAAACCAAGAACTTCTACACAATTTACTTTTCAAGAATAAATACAAAAAAAGTAACTCTGACATAAAAAGTCCTTTGACATTTGGATGAAGTTGCCAAGAATATTTCTTTAATACAGAAAATAAGCAGGAAACCCTCATCAAAGCTTGATTTTGCTGTTGATGTTGTAGATATTGTTTAGGACAAGACAGAAAGAAAACATACATCTTGCCACCAGAAATTAGGAATTACTGATAAAAACTGTAAATAAGCAACATTTGCAGGAAACTGCAACAGCCCTCTGCAATTAGGACAGAAAGTCTACAGGTCAAATTGAGTATAAGAACGCACAATCTATCCTTTGTTAACACACTGAGACAAGCATACAGGGAGTGTTTTATGCCCAAAGTCTTTCAAACCTTGTGTTATTCAAGACTGTGGATGTGTACTTCCAGAAGAGGCACCTACTTTGTATTTACTGACATGCCCTATAAAATTACAGAAAGCCGACATTAGTGGTGGTGTAGCCTCTCTTTTACACATCAGCACAGTGACATCTTTCAAAGAGATGAAAGTGGATGGCTCTCATGTGGAGAGAATAGTACTGCAGGGAAGTAGGAGATGTGAGAAGAAAACCAATTAAACAGCTTCCTCCAAACATTCCTTTTTCTTTGCCTCCTCCCTCAAACAAAAAAATCCAGTGAAAGTGTTTTGGCCAGCTTTGGCCTTATTCTCTTTTTGTTTTCTTCTCCAAATGTTATCGCAAGACCTGACTCCACTACTTCCAACTTCTATCTCCAAATAAAATTAACAGAAGAGCAGACAGGAGGACAACTCAAGTATCTGCAGTGTTATATCTCCTGGTAACCTCTGGGGCATAAGGAAAAAGAAAATTCCATAGCAGTTAAGGCACTGCTGGACCTTGTTACACAGTGAACACGCGTTTGGAAAGAGTCCTCTTCCTCCCACAGCAAACACATTATTAGTTCAACATTCTGTGATTCTCTAGAATCTCTCATCTCATAATGGATGTTAACAAACTAAATCTTAGATCACGCCCCATCACGTATGTATCACCACCATTTCAGTGAGAGACAGAGGCACAGAAATGTTACGAGACTTTCACAAAGGGCTGCAGAGCTCATAAACTTGCAGTCAGAGAAATTCCAGAGGGTAATTTGTCACACGCCCTAAATTATAAATACCCTTTTCCCTGGATCTGAGGCAAGCCAGCCCCTGGATAAGCATCAACAGGTATCTAGAGCAGGAAACAGAACAGACAGCAACACTGACTTTTCTCTGCAGATCCATAGTGCTTCATGAAGGATGAGTACTGAACTCTTGCCTCCTGCAGCCACCATAAAAATCCAGTGGAGACCCACATACGACTCCAAAACCACAACACAGTTTGGCTCAGCTGCAGGACTCAAATGTCCACACTGAATCCATGCTGCCACTGCCTTCTTGGCTCTCAAGCAGCAAGATGGTGGCTTGTCCACTTCAAATCCAACACAGGATCTCCCAGGGCAGACAGGTGAAAACACATGGACAAGCACTGTCAGACACAAGTGTGCTCCCTACCCCAAGCCTTAGCTATACTGCACTACAGTTATTCTGTCTCCTTTGCACTTACTAATAGGGAAGTGTAATAGGAAAACAGCACTGTATTTTCAAAGAGAAGTTGAGAATCATTTCAGGTATGAGGCATGGCTGAGAATTTCTTATTCACCCCTGTAAAAGGGTAGAAACGGGGAAAAGTGTCTGTCCGAGAGAAAAACTTTGGTCAAAGATTGCTCTATTTTCCAACTGGTTTTAAGAAAGAACATTTGAATTGCATGATAAATAGGAGAATTTGGTTTACCAGCACATATAAGTTACTGAGAAAGAGATACTAACCAGATATCCAAATATTTTAATCTGGAAATGCCATTGTCTATCTCATTACAAGGAATGTGCAAAAATGAAGATTCACCCCTCCTGCCAAGAAGCAAAGAGACTTGAGAAAGAAAAAGTGTGATCAAAATGCTTTCTCTTCCTTAACCCCCAGCCAAAAGCTCACTCAAGTTTGCCTTATGAATAATTTTAAATAATACTGTCAAGCTACCATGGTAAACGACAGCTTCAGCCATGGAGCAACTGTCAGTAACATCCTGTAACCCTGACTTTGCCACCTCTGAGGTCTGTGCACCATCATGCAAGCACTCTTCCAGCCTCTACAAGGATCTCACCACTGTGCCAGCTCAGCGGGCTTCAAGTTACCCGCTCCTGCTTCATCCCCAGATGAGCCTGCAATCCCATGAGCACCCCTGAGTTCTGAGGAAACCCATTGCCTTGAGGACACAACAGATACAGGCTAGACCTTTGTGCTGTTGTTCGTGGTTTTAAAAATGTCAGTGCTAAATTCCATAAGCATTGCTGTCACTGCCTACAAGTACCACAATATTTTATTAAGTATTTGCACAGAAGCATGTATTGGCCTTGCTCTCTTTGGATTTGTTGATTTAGGGTTCAAAGTCAGAAAAGACAAGGGGATAAGACCATGTTTGCTCCCCAAAGTACTCTTCTGCTATAGTATATCTGCACCACGGGCTACAGCTGTAATTGAAACCCAGGTGATGTCTCAGCAGCAGCTTCATCATGCCTTCTCTATGGTGTTACTCCATCACCAGCTACTCAGTCCTAGGGCAATCACTTCTTTCTGGGGTAAGCCAGAACAGGGTCAGAGGGGATTTTTCTCATTTGCAAAGTCTCCAAACAGCCAAACCACATACATAAAGAGACAGATTAACATAAAAGAGGTTTACTATACTTAAGATGGAGGAAATAGCAGCATTTTCAAAAATTAAGATACAGAACATGCACACAGTACATAATACTTACCAAACAAAATCTTGTGGCAGGGCCTAGTGTTATGCAGATTCTTTATTACATGAAGGGGACAAATTTTTACTTCTGCTCAATTGTGAGATGTTCTGCCAAGGTTTTATAAGCAAACGGAAGAAAAAAGAAAAGCACACATTCTCATTGCCAATGTTTCACATCCCAAATATAACAGTGAAAAGTTTTTCTCCTTTGAAGAATTTGAATCTCATGCAGCAAATGTCAAAAACTTCTGGCTGTGTAAGATTATGCAGAGAAACTATTTAAATAGACCAAAAGAGAGAGACCAACTTAGAAGATCGCCACTCAAAATTATGTTCTCTGTTTCCTCTCCTTCTAACACATTAAGAACTGTCACCACTGTATCTCTGCCACCTTATGACACAAAAACTTAACAAGCAATTCCAGAAAGACTCTGTATATATTTTCAGTTTGGTATTACTTTTCCTTAGAAGAGTACACCTCGCACATTTTCTGAGAGCAGGAAATTATGACAAAAAATTTTCAGCTGTATCTCATACTCAGCTCCATTGGCTTTACCCTGAATCTTGGTATGTTTTACTCCTGACTTGCAAAAAAAAAAAAAACAATTATTGAAGAACACCAGAGAAAAATCTAAGAAGCATGAGACAAGAACAGTTTGACAGCTTAAAATCAGAATGGAAGTAAAAAGAACTCTAAACTTTTTATGTTTATCTCATGATTAATTTTTAGCCAATCTCATGATATTCAAGTGACTGGCATGATTTAACATTTGGAGTTGGCAATACAGCATACCATACAACTACATAACCATAAAGAGACCAGTTCAAGTTTACTATGGGAACTATAACTTTGACTTGCCTGACATTTGCACATTTAAGTGTCTTAGCCATAACACCAGAGTTTAGTATCACACCATTATGTACCTGTCCTGGGCTAAGAAAGATGGGGTTTTTTGTCTAAATCCTATCCATACAGGCACGAAATCACTATTTAGACTTCTATTTATTATTTGTGACATATTTCAGTTATATTTAAAAGCTTTTATTTTAAAAAAAAATTATGGACACTTGCTTTTGACATTATGCCAAAAAAATTTCTGCTATGCTGAACTACAGAGTTTGTGCTGCCATCAAGCCAAAAAACTCAGAGAAGAACTACTTGAAGTAGACTCACAGAACAGATTGGGTTAGAAGAGACCATAAAGTTCACTAGTTCCACTCTCCCTGCCATAGGCAGAGACACCTTCCACTATGTACCACTGGAACTGTAAAATTATTATCTTGAACCAAGACAAAACCTATAGAAATACAGATAAACAGAAAGACAAATAGGTATTCTTAAAACCATTTCATACTTTTGCATTTTAAAACGAAGAATAATTTTTAATTTGTACATTCAATTTCTGACATAGAACAGCATTTCTTGACTATAGATAGGTTCAGCTTGAAGACACACTTTTGTTGCCTGTTAGTTAACACAAGCATCAGCTTATATAGCCCATGTTTCACATTACCATCTTTGTTCTGCTCCCGCTGCACCTTGTGGCTAAACAGGTTTTCTGAAAGTCACTGGCAGGATGTACACAATCTGCAGACCACAAACGTACCTTTTTTAACAATTATAATTCCACTGTTCACAAACTGACCCACAATTTTGATAAGCCAAATTCTCTATTACGTCCATAAACAGCAGATGACTATTATCCATAAAAGAAAGAAAAAAAAAGTAAGGTCAAATTGATAACACTGAATTCTCCATGTCTGACAGCCTTGATGTTAAAATTTGTTCACCACTTTTAATGCACCAAGTCTATGGTATTCAATGTGACTGACCAGTGTGAGCACACCCTTCACATTTTGTAATATAAATCAAAATCAGACTCTTAAGGAGCTTACAATGACAATTATTTCACATGCCCGAATCCTTATATTTGAAGCTACTTCCTTAACTGAGACAAGCAGCCAAACACTTTTAAACCAGCTTTACAATCAGCCCTGCAGTCTTAATTCTACTTTCCTAATGTCTATTTTGCGCACTGAAAGAGGTCCTCTAGGGAAACTGGTAATGAGATCAGCGAGTGTATAACTAAAACCTGCACCACAGTGCACATACACAATGGGGCCGGATCAAGTTTACACAAATGCTGTAAAGCCTGGGCACCCCAGCAAAGCAATACTTCACTTTGAAACATATCTGCTAATTAACGTTTTCTTCCTGTGCTGAATGACTGCAGC